>NC_068937.1:129271635-129571635 GCF_016801865.2 Culex pipiens pallens
ACATGGTGTATCCTGCTGTGTTAGGGGGACACCACAGGAGGGAATGTATTTATTCCTCGTTTGATGGAGAAATTGAGTTATTGGGTTCGGGTTGGCTTAGTTTGGGCACAGATAAGTAGACGTTATTCCAAAAATATGCGGCCATTTTGAATCGACTTGATATTGTGGTCACATTTATTTGTCAAAAATTTAAAACTTTCCTATCTGATAATCTGTGATAAGAGTAAATTGGTTTGCTACGACGGTTGTTCGTGAAAGCTTTGAAGCCTCGTAAATGGCAGAAAATTTAATAATCGAAAAAAGTATGAAAAAGGTGACAGTTGTATTCGGATTTTTAAGCGAAGATGGCGTTACGAATCGAGCACGCCCAAATGCCAAAATTGCGCTTTTTTGTAATGTTGGTACCACTGAGTGATTTTGACGCCATTCGTAACGTCATCGTCGCTTAAATATCTGGATAGAGCTTTAAGGTGAAACGGGACGTCATTTTTCAGAATGCAAAATGGCAACTGTTGGAATATAACCTCACTCTCCAGGTATGGTATTTACTACTAGAATCGTGTTCTAATCCTGACCAAAGGCTAGAGTTCGTTGAGGTGCTTTTCCAAAACGGAAAACGATGTCTGGAAAAAAGACAAGACTCACACCTGTGCAATAAGGTGGTACATTAGGCGTTTTTAATTTTTCTTAATTATCTTGCATTATGAAATTGTTTACCTAACAACTTCTAGGAACTTGTTTTTGAATTCAGTTTCAGGAACTTGTTTTTCCAGTTTCAGCCAATAGAAGATGACTTGTTTTCTCCTCTTCCAACTATACCCGCATTACTCTCGACGCGATAAAACTTGCCCTGCGCTGAACTGATTTCGATGATAACGAGCAGCTATCATGCACCTGCTTAGTTCGAATCCACGACCTCTACCAACGCTTCGAAGCGTGAGCTTTTCGCAATTCTGCGCCAAAGAGCCATGAAAAATCATTCCACCGTTAATAAAACATCCGAAAGCAATCAAAACTCAGTCCTGGCCCTTTGGAGCGCCGGTTTCCACTCTCTAAATTTCTATTTCACCGAGAGGAGACACCTTAATTGCTTCCACAGTTTGTTTCGCAGTAATTTTTGCTTTTTAAAAAAAGTGACGTAAGCGCCTTCTCCAATGTTTGGTAGAAATGGCGTTTACGTCACATTTCCGCGAATTTTCTCGCATCAGCGGGTAATTGAGTGATTATGACAAACGCTGCTGTCGCAGCACTTCTTCTTAGTCGCTCTGGGCTCTATCGTCATTTCCAGAATAATGATGTTCTCTTCAAAGGGACGCGCGTTTGGTACTTTCCGATGCCCCGATGTCGTGGCATTCGACGTCGTACAACCAGCAATTTAAGCCACCCTGCTTCAGTGCATTCCACTTACCCATGTTTTGGTGTAGAACATGTTGTGTGACGTAAGCGATACTTTATAAACAAAACTAATTATGCTTATTTCTTTAATTTATTGCATTGCTTTGTAATTCATCGCATCCACTGAAAAGATTAATATAATCATTGACATTCGGGACCCGTGATGGAGGGGTAAGCGTGGTTGCCTCTCACCCAGTCGGCTTGGGTTCGATCCCAGACGGTCCCGGTGGCATTTTTCGAGACGAGATTTGTCTGACCACGCGCTTTCCGTCGGATGGGGAAGTAAATGTTGGCCCCGGTCTAACCTAAAGGGTTAGGTCGATAGCTCAGTCCAGGTGTAGGAGTCGTCTTCTTGGGTTCCCTGCCTCGGTGGAGTCGCTGGTAGGCAGTTGGACTCACAATCCAAAGGTCGCTAGTTCGAATCCCGGGGTGGATGAAGCTAAGGTGTAAAAAGAGGTTTGCAATTGCCTCAACAATCAAGCCTGCGGACACCTAGTTTCGGGTAGGAATCTCGCAATCGAGAACGCCAAGGCAATGCTGTAGAGCGAACAATTTGTTTTTGAATCACATTGAATGCAACAGTGCAAAGTGACGGAAGCGTCAAAGTTAAACAAAGTATATCTTGCACTCTTCTCTTTCTTTCTACCATTACCAACGCCCCTGGAAAAGATGTATTGGTTGACGCGTTTGGTGACAAACCAACTGTCATTATGTGTTATAATCCGACTGTGGCAAAAGATGTCAGAGAACTTTGTTTTGGGTGTAAAAATTGTAAACGTTGAAATAATGGAAGGAGTTTAGCGTCAATTGTTTTCATAGTGTTCGTTAACAACTTGATCCCAACGTTGACATTTACCGATTTATGCAATCTGTTCCCAACAGTACTCTGATTATTTATTATAATTTATACCGCAAAGCCCCCAAACCATTCCCGCCTAGCTTGCAGTCGTGGTCGATTGCAATTAACGGATTTCTTCTCGTTAGCTCCCGTGATTCACACGCTGCGTTGCATCGAAAGCAGTTGGAGACCCCCCTCCTACTGCTGTAAATACAAACACACTAATGTGGGAGGATATTTCCTCTTCATTGCTCTCGTTTCCTCTCATTTACACGACCAACGTGGTGTGATTTATCGAGGTGATTACGAGTTCATTATACTCTTCGCGGCCTATTTCCTCGCTGCTCGCAGGTTTCCCCCGCCCGAGGAGCAAACTGATAGTTTAGTTCAGTTCGTGCTTCCGCTTCGGGGGCCAAATCCTTTCGCCATTAGAGCCTCCCAGTCAACTTCGTCCCACACAGGTGAGGACCAGAGGTGAAATGGAGCGTTAAATGATGATTACTGGCTGTGTTTGGAAACATGTTAGTCGGGTAACTTGAAGGGGATCACTTAAGGTCGACGCTTCTGAGAATATGGGTGAGCTTTTAGTAAGGTTAGGGCATCTCCACCGGGGGTGATTTAGTTTAAAAACAAACGACCGGTAGATATGACCTTAATGATAAGTTCAGCAGGTTCACGTCCAAGTATAATGTGTAAATGATCGACACAGTAAAAATGATTTAAACGATTTTTAAAATTTGATGTGTACGGTGGAAATGCCCTTAATCTATCCCGTTTTATGTTTCATTTCATTCATTCAATAGGGCATCTCCACTGTAAATGAGTTTTTTTCCTTAGTTCAAAACTGCACGGTAGAGATGCTCTAAATGACCACATAAGTATGCACAGTTTTGTTTGAGTGCCTTTAGAGCATTTCCATCGCCGATTGTATGTTAGGTTAGGTTTGATACGCACGGTAAAAATTACTTTGAACTAATATCTTCCAAAAAAAAATGGTGTTTGCTCGGTGGAGATGCGCTCAACGGGCACTTGAAATTGCTGGATTTCATCCTTCAACAATGTTGCACTCCACGAAGCCAAAGTCAACAACATCCTCGACCCGGTCCGAGTCCAGCCAGCCATCCACAAAACCGCAAACGATTCTTCAGCCCGGGGTGGACGACCTCGATTGCACCTGGACACCCGTCCTCGTCCACTCGTTAAATCCATCCAGCAAACTAATTGCACTTCTCCTGGCTGGTCTTCCAAAGGAGCAGAGGACTGGCGCTGGAAGGCAACAATGAACTCATCAGTTGGAACCAATTGGTTTGTTTTATGGTTATCTTCTGCTTCTCCTTATTGCCACCCAATCTCGGGTTCGGTCCAGTGAAAATCTGTTTGCAAAATGACCCCGATTTATGGGTGAGGCTGTGTTGGGAAGGTGGACGATTAGGTTTCAAATTGTTTCTGACATTTTCTAAACATTGGTTGAAAGGTTTCTCGTTATACTTGGTTAAATCAAATAATTTCTGAAATTCCAAAATCCCAAAATTATAAAATTTAAAATTTTAGCAGGTTTGAGCTCAATAATTCAAATGTTAAATTTATAGATTAAACTCCTTTCTGTTTATGTTTTTAAAGTCCACGGAAAGCGGCTTATACAATTTTTTACAAAAAAAAAAAAAAACTTATAAATTGATCACTTGAACTCTCACAAACCACCCCAATCGAGAAATAGGGCTTCGATAAAATGTAATGAAGTGAAAAATCGGCCTATTGGACGGCTGGCTGAGGCTGCTGGGACTAATGAAGCTTACTCCCGTTTCTCGGTAGGAATTGAAATGAAAAACCTGGCGTTGCACTTGAATGCTTCGCAGAAATAGACAGAGAGAAAAAATACCCCGGCACTAAAAAAAAAAACAGATGGAAGCCTTCAACCGTAACAGGGTAAAAAGAACATTGTAACACTGCGCTGGTCAGTTGATTATCTGCTAATGGGGGTAAAAAGAGGAAAAAATCTCGTTACATGATGATGGCACTTCAATCCGAAAGGACCAGTCATTTTGAATAGAACAAAAAAGGGCAGGACTGCTGAAACATCTCAATCAATCTGTTCGGCTATTGTCGTAGATTCCTGGAAGTTGGACACACACAAAAAGTACCGTTTTCATCAGGACCATCAATCCGATTTGCTGTCCTCTAGCCCATTATGGTTAGATGCTTGTGAGCTTTCTGCGAAACAGCCGTGATCCCCGACGATTTTGGACAAGCTGAAAGTGACGGCACCATCAAAGGTTGATTGTCCTTTGAGTTGGGATGATTAAAATCAACCAGCAATCACGAAAGTGCCAACCAATGTTTTCTCGCGTGAAGTGTTTTTTTTTTTGCCAACAGATGGTAGCACTCCACTAACCCGTACTTGCATCAAACATTGCACGCAAGTTGATTTGCATTCAAGCAAGCCACTCAATCGTGTCTCTATACACGCAAATCTATTTCAGTTCCGCTCAAATTGAATTGCAAACAGATTCATCATGCATGCCCATGTTCAAACCGGGGTCCTGTTGCGTTTGAGATTTGAATTTCGAATTAGTATTCATAGCTCAGCGGGCACCGGTTGAATGGCTTGTTCGTCAGTATGCAGATAAAAAAAAAACGAGCGAAAAAAAAATGTGTTGGCCCTGGTCCAGAAAATAGTCACTAGCGTGGTTCACGTTCCTATGAAAAAGACAAAAGTTTTTATTTTGTCTTGCATCAACCGGAATCTCGTTCTTTTATGTCCCCAGAAGCACTCCTGAAAATTTGAGCCCATTTGGTAATGTCTAGGAGCTCCAGTTTTAATTTGAAATTTATATGGGATTTTGATTTATTTTCCATGGGAAACTATCTTTTTTTACATTGTATTAGGATTTTTTTTTATAAATCGATGAAATGACTTAATTCTTATAGTAGGAGATAGGTTTTGAACTGGGGAACAACTTTGTAGAACATACCAACAAGCTAGGAAGTGACCCTTTAAAGATACAGATACTTTTAGATGGTGGCTTTTGAAGGGGCCAGCCACCATCTAAAAGTATCTGTATCTTTAAAGGGTCACTTCCTAGCTTGTTGGTATGTTCTACAAAGTTGTTCCCCAGTTCAAAACCTATCTCCTACTATAAGAATTAAGTCATTTCATCGATTTATAAAAAAAATCCTAATACAATGTAAAAAAAGATAGTTTCCCATGGAAAATAAATCAAAATCCCATATAAATTTCAAATTAAAACTGGAGCTCCTAGACATTACCAAATGGGCTCAAATTTTCA
The DNA here is from genome assembly GCF_016801865.2 of Culex pipiens pallens. NCBI lineage: Eukaryota > Metazoa > Arthropoda > Insecta > Diptera > Culicidae > Culex > Culex pipiens. The sequence goes on from NC_068937.1 coordinate 129,277,156, forward strand.
GGAGTGCTTCTGGGGACATAAAAGAACGAAATTCCGGTTGATGCAAGACAAAATAAAAACTTTTGTCTTTTTCATAGGAACGTGAACCACGCTAATAGTCACACGAAAACGTAATACGACGTGCCCCAAGAGTTGGGAATTAAACTCGAATTAGTGTAGTGTAGTGTGGCAGAGCAGCTCCCTTCTCGCCCGGAAACGTCACCATCATACTTTGAATTAAATATTCCAAACAGGAAATGAGCTTTTTAGTCAAATTTCCTCCTGGTCTGGAGCCGACAAATACTGGGTTGTGTAGCGAAATTGCAAAGAAAAATTCTCGGATTTGGACCAAAACACGTTTTCTTCAAATTCTGGGAAGGGGTGGGGTGAGAAAAATACAATTTATTTTGTTAGTGAATTAAAACTCGGTTGCTCGATGAAGTTAAGCTCACGGACCGCGCGGGCGGTTTTCATTTTTTGCCTTTGTTTTCGTCGAATAAATTTCTTGCTGCTTCTGGGAAAAATGGCGCTGACGTGACCAACCTGCTGTAATTTATTCCGATATTTTTTTTGGGATGGTATGTTGAGACGATAAAAACTGATTTGTTTAGAGCAGCTTCTAATCAACTTTCTAAATAAAATTAACAACATCCTTAATCATTCAAAATTTTGAACGTGAAACTCATTAGAAATGCTGAGGAAATCAATATCGCGGGGGGTTTTGATAAAACGGTAGGGATACACTCACTCCTTTTTCTTTTTTTTTAAATAGATGAGCGGTCCACTAATATTTTGTCTTTGATCCAGAGTTCAAATTTGTGTCCAGATTAACATTTACAAGTTACACCCTTTTGAAAAGTTGGTGTTGAAATTTTATAAAGTACCGGTAGTGATGCTCTTAGCCGTCATCCATAAAGTATGCCACGCTCTAGGAAGGGAAGGGAGTTCTGAGCAAGCGTAACATTGCATGTTACAAATATAGGAAAAGTGTGACAAGGGAGGGGAAGGGGGTCAATTTTGGCTGATTTTAGCGTGACGTACTTTATGGATGTAACCTTATTTATATATTTACCTATGTATCACCTACAGGTTGACAGTTCGCTATTATTTTGTCTATTGACAACTGTTTTTTTTTATATTTGAAATAGGTACAATATTTTGTCAGAGATATTTAATTACGAGTTTCTAGATGAATTTTTCATGCTGGAAATTTGGTACAGATTTACTCCGAATGATCGAGTTAATATCCTTTAAAAGGTTTATTTTTTTATTTAATTTTACAAAAACATGTAACATGATTTGGGATTTCGGAAAAATTGTGGAAAAATATTGTGTTGTAATTTATTAACAAGAAAAAGTTTATTGATTCCATGAGGTAAGCTTAATTTTGTTCTACAATAATTAGAAAACAGGATTTTGTATGGAGGTTTTCAGAAAAGTTCAAATTTGATCAATTTATGGGCAATTTTTTATTTTTTTTTTCTGTTTTTCTGCACTGGATCAGAAAACGCTTTTAGAGTGATTCTGCATGCTCAAAATCCTTCAGAAAAAAACGAAATATTCATATTTAATTTTTTTTCTGAAAATCTAAAAGATGCCCAATGCACAGTGGTCCAGATCGCAAAATTAAGTGGAAAATGGATTTTCCGAAAAATTGTAAAGTTTTGGAGCTTTGGTGTCTGCAGAAGAGTTGTTGCAAATGGAAAGGGGCAACTTTTGGTTTGGTTGAAAATTAGGGTGATTCACTATTAGGGTTGTTTTGAAAATCTAACTTTTCAGGAATATTTTTGGGATTTTTTTTTGTCTTCTAAAAAGTTGTTGGGCTTGCCAATCCAAACAACTTTGTCGAAGACACAAAAATTTTATCTCGCAATCTACGCCTTCTACGACCAAATTTAGAAAAAGCATCTTAGCAAACCTTCAAAAATCAGTTGTTTTTTTTTTAATGTAGCAATTCAGGGTTAAGTTTTAGAGAAAAGTGTTATTCGGGGCACTTTTAGAGCTCTAAAAAATGAACATTTTTATTATCTGACAAGTCTATTTGGACTTAAGGGTCAAAAGTTACAGCCATTTTAATGTAAAAAAGATGCAAATTTAAAACTTAAATATCTTGAAATGGCGCATGCCAAATTTTAAGCACTAGGTTGCATTTCAAAGAGGAGATCCAGCACAACGAACGCTGAAAAAATCTCAGGGATGTTTTTCTTCAAACTCGAGATATCTCCATTTGAAAAAGTCTAATTTTCAAGGGAAAATCATATGGGACCACCCTAATCTGAATCTGCCCTCAGAATTGAGCCAAAGTGTCGAAAAATCGATTTTTGGTCATATTTTGGGTTTAAATGATAATTTTACATGGAAACCCAAAATATGACCAAAAATCGATTTTTCGACACTTTGGCTCAATTCTGAGGGCAGATTCAGATTCAGTGGGCAAAATTACTTGGAAAAACATATATTTGGAAAAAAATCGAATTTCGTTAGGGTGGTCCCATATGGCCCCGAATAACACTTTTCTCTAAAACTTAACCCTGAATTGCTACGCTAAAAAAACTGATTTTTGAAGGTTTGCTCAGATGCCTTTTCTAAATTTGGTCGTAGAAGGCGTAGATTGTGAGATAAAATTTTGGTGTCTTCGACAAAGTTGCTTGGATTGGCAAGCTCAACAACTTTTTAAAAGACAAAAAAAAATCCCAAAAATATTCATGAAAAGTTAGATTTTCAAAATCACCCAAATTTTCAACCAAACCAAAAGTTGCCCCTTTCCATTTGCAACAACTCTTCTCAAGACACCAAAGCTTCAAAACTTTACAATTTTTCGGAAAATCAATTTTCCACTTAATTTTGCGATCTGGACCACTGTGCAATGAGATTATTCTGAAAATTGGTAATTTTTCCCTTTTCTTAAAATGTTAATATTAAATTCACTTTTCAAGCAAGCCTGGCTGGCTGGCTAAACAGCTCAAATAACCACTTCTGGAGTTTTTTTTTTTTTTTTTTTTTTTAAAGGTTTTGAAAGGCTTTTTGGGTGTTTTTGAAACCGCCTTGAGTCAGGGGTATTAAAAACACCCAAAAAGCATAAACTGAAATTTGGTTACTCCACACTTTGCCTTTTACAATCCATATACCTGAATACAGACATTAGAGAGCCTAACAGACATGCCTTCAAAAGTCACATAAAATAATATGTTTTGAAAAATCTCAAACGTCCAGGTTTAATCAAAACCTCACAATATATTTTTTTTCCATTTTTTCTAAGTATTTTTTTTTTATACTCGGTCAGTCAAAATTCTTTCTCAAAGACCAAAAAGGTGCAATCCAGCGCATTGTTTTCTTGATCTTATTCCGCGTGCAATTATAAAAATCGAAATTTCTAATTAATTAATTAAAAAATCCAAATAAATTGCATGCAAGTTATTTATGGGAAATTTAGTTTTATGGAAGCCATTGTTTCGCGGTAAAAACAAGCCAAGTATTTCTGCCAAACACGCTACTTTGGTTCCAGTTTGACAAATCATTGCAGACAATGTTGCATGCAAGTCCTGCCTGCTACAGTGCTTCCATCTGTTGGCGAGAATTTACTAAAAAGTCTTAACTCATGAATTCACCTTAAAAAATATTTTATTTTATTTGAGACTGTTTGTCCATTTAACTGCACCACATCTTTGGGTCGAGCAAACGGCAGAACTCAAGTTCAAAGCCGGTGAGCCCAGTCGAAAATGCCATTAATAATTCGCCAAAATCGTGAGCACCGAAATCGATGACGGTGGCACAATGTTGGATACATTGTTTGAAAGTTCTAGCAAATTGATACTTTCAGGCATAATGATGTAATATTGAAATTGGAAAATGGGGGTGCAAGGTTTTAAGCCTTAGACAAGAGGAAAAACAATAATATTAGCTTGATTACAATGAAGAATGTATTATTCGTTACATAATACCCGAATGACAAACCTTTTAGTCTGAATAATCCAGTTCGCTAATCCCACCCCAACTGAAAAATCGATTTTGACAGGATTTGGGTCCCAAAATTGGCCCCAGCCCGTTTGCCCCCTGTGTTCGCCAGAAAGGATTTGCAAATAATTGCGAAACTCGCAGACAGGTAGCCAAATATTTAGAATTTCCACCCACCAATCACAAAATTGGTCCCATCGAAAAACCCGACTTTTCGCGGGCAAGCCGAAAGCTCGCGCTAATTAAATTCTCGAAAGCTTAAAACTCCTCCACTGAGTATTATAGTTCAGCAAGCTCGCTCGTTAAATTCGCTCGAGATGATTGATTTTGCATAATCAACTTGTTCACGGACTGGTGGCGGGCTTTTCCAATGGGCGAACGACGACGGAGCTGTCTGAGGTTTCACCGACTTCATCAAAAAGTGCTCAAGTTCACGAACGATGGCTCTCGGTTGGCTTGAAAAATGCTGATTCGGCAGAGTTTCTGGTCCTTGTTGCTCACACTTGAATCAAGATGCTTGTAATACCACCCGAGAGGAGAATGGTCGGTTTGATGGAGAGAGGGGGCAGGGGTTTCCTGAGCAAATTTTTAAAACTTTCTGGATTTTAAAATTACAAACTTTTTCTTGAAAGTTTTGCAAAAAGTATGGCAAACTTTGGTAATTGGACATTGGACATTGGACATTGGACATTGGACATTGGACATTGGACATTGGACATTGGACATTGGACATTGGACATTGGACCAGACATGCATCGGCACTATGAGCTCTTTTTAACGGCACTCAGCTTGTTCTAGATGGCATTTTAGTTTAAAGCAATGTTATGCTTGTTGCTAGGTAAAAATCTCTTGTTTTTGGCTAGAATAATGTGTAGAAAACATTGGTTCATTGGAAAACCCGATTTTAGCTATATTTTCATGTAAATGTTCTCTTAAGCTCTCAAGAAGAACTTCTTAAAAGCTCTTTGAGTGCAAATAAGAGTTCTTAACCTATATCTCAGTTGGGTTTCAAAATAATCTCTCGGGGTCTTCGGGAGCCTTAAAGACAAGCATAATTAGCGTATTCTAATCACTGGCACAACATGCTGGGTATCTTCTTCGTGAAATGCCAAACAAGTTCTTCTAAAAGAGGAGTTAGAGCGGATGCATGTCTGCATTGGACATTGGACATTGGACATTGGACATTGGACATTGGACATTGGACATTGGACATTGGACATTGGACATTGGACATTGGACATTGGACATTGGACATTGGACATTGGACATTGGACATTGGACATTGGACATTGGACATTGGACAGTGGACATTGAACATTGGACTTTGGACATTGGACATTAGGTAATAAATTGTGATATTTTAATCAAAACTGTAATAATTGAAAAAAATCGCGTTTAAAAATCTTGAAAAAGCACCCCTGCTTCCACTCCCTGCAGGCCTGGTGTGCAGGCATTCTAATGGGAATAAGAGAGCCGAGAATCACACAAAACCAAGTCACCACTTCAGCAGCAACAACGACAAGGAGTCAGTGTCTGCGACGTCGTAGTCACTGAATCCCTGTAACGTAGCGTAACGCTACACTCTGGCATCGTTACTCACACCTCACCCCCACCGTACGAGTGTGCGATGACAAAAATATTCTTTCTTTTTTTTGCTGCATTTCGTGGACACAAAGGACGAAGGCACACAATGAGAAGGACTCTTTCTGTTGACCGGAAAGTTGTGTTGGGATTTCTGTTTTCTTTTTAAGGGTAAAGGTACTTTCGCTGCTTCGAATGCTGGACTACGAAAACAAAAAGAAGATTACAGGAAACTCAAGTTTGCTTGTGTTTGTGCATGGAGAGAAACGCTGAAAGGAAAAGTTGAAAATTGAAGGTAGATACATAACCTACGATTGAATTAATACCTAATCTTTACAGGAAATCAAGTCATCGTACGAAACCCTTCGATTTACGATCATTAAAAAGATTTTCGATCGCTTTTCAGCAACTCTGAAGTTTAAAAAAGGTACTGCTAGGATTCTATTTCTTTTTGAAATCTTCACTACCTAAAAATGTCTACCAATCTTACGCTAGATAACCTAAAAATGCCCAACAACATAATTTAACCACTCTAAGATAAAAAAAAACTCCAGCCTGACCTAATACACACGTCACTACACCCTTAAAAAAAATCGACCATAAAATTGTGCTGATAAGGACCAAAGGTCAATTCGTTGGTTGGAAACACACACACCCAAAAAAGGCAAAAAACAGCTTATTTGCCTTCTCCAAATAAAATTGGGATATTTGCCCTCGTTCCACCCCTCACCCTGGTTCTTTCTGCGTGACCATTTTGTATCCCCCTTTCCCAACCTTCAAACTTTGTGGGGGCCATTTTTTCACCGGATTTATTGGCCCTCTAAAAAAGAGCGAGCGAGTACCAAAAAAAAGTGTGTAAGCTTTGTGTGAAAGATTTTTTTTTTTGTTCGAATCGAGAGAGCAAAATGAAACTCGCGAAAAGTTCACTTTTAATTAAATTAGGTGAACCCCTTGACCGGCCATCGGTATTCTCCGGGGTTTCCTTTTTTTCCCCCAGCTTTCCAAAGAACGAAGCTTTTTGTGGCCGGAAAAAAGCGATGGAAAACGAACGGAAACGGAAGTCACCGGACCAGACGGTGTTTGATGGTGCACTTTTTGCCTCTTCCTAAATGAATTACGCCATCTTTGTGGGTTCAATATGTTTTCCTCCGGGGTCATTTGTCAAAGTTGTTTTTCATTAGGGGAGGCTGTCTGTGATTTGTCAAAGTGACGTTTATTTATTCTCTCTTTTCTCTCGCTCTTTCATTTCAGGTACTTGCAAAGGATGCAACTGTGAGTATTGATTGATGATTTTTTTTTTTTTGCTTTTTTCTATTTTAATGAGTTATAAATGGAATAAATTATGTTTTTTTTCTAATAATCAAAACACTTTCATCAGATCTTTTTTGCGACTAAACGTATGAGCACTAGTTCAAAATCATGTATAAAGGAAAAGAAGTAATTTCAATTGGGTTTGGATTATTTTTTTTAAATGAAATTACGCCTTGGAAGTGAAACTCGCCTCATTACGCCATAACTGAAACGCAGAAACTTTTTTATCAGTGTATATTTAGGCAGTTTTGCATAAAATAGATCAGTCCTACAATCGAAATTAGATTTTCCGAAGTCTCATACAAATCATCGAACTTCGGACAAATGAGGCTTCGGATAATCGAGTCTGGACTGTTTGAAAAAAATGGGTTGTTAAAAACGGGGTTTCTGATTGATTTACTAAACTCAGAAAAAAAAATGTTATACTCCAAACGAAACAAGCCCACTTCTTATTAATCCTTTTTGTTTTGTTGCACAACTAAATGATCGGTGTGAAAAAGTGAATTAGAAATGAGTAGGTTTTGTTTAAAGTGTAGCAATGTTTTGTTTTTCCCTGGGCTTTGTCATAATGAGTGTCATAGGTTTGATGCTTGTTTGGCAAAGTGTATGATTTGATTCGATGTGGAATTAAAATCGAAGTGTTCAGTATATTGCTGAAGCTTCCATTTTTACACATGGACACCACTTCATGCTGCGAGAACCCACTTTGGCGTAGTCTCAGGGCTTAATCGATGGCCGGTAAGCTGTCATCGAGACAAGGAGGTTCTCTGATAGTGGAAATATCACATTTGTACAATGAACCGCTACATATGTGATTTTTCCCTATCTTAATGTGGGTGTCAGGTTAGGATGCGGGTTTTAAAAAAAATAGTTTTTGTAGAATTTAGGATTTTAACTATAAATATCAACTTTTTATACTTTGCCTTTAGTTATTTAGGGACAAAATTAGTAACAGTGAATTTAGTAATTCTATCAGAATCGGTGATTTTCATTCAAGTAGCATAAAAACCATTCTGATTTGTCAAAATTTCCATAGAGTCTCGATCAATCAATAGTGAAATGATATCGGACTAAATTCGTTGATCTGTTGAACTAACGGTTGTCGGATTATGATTGTATCGACCATTGTTGCGAATCGAGGATCTACTGGAATTCTGACGAACAAATGGTCGTCTCTTTTTCAATTCACGACTTGTAAAATATCAACTGTTATTTTTTTTTGCTTCTTTTTTTTTTAAAAGAAGCCAGACAGGTTTTAAAAGAAACGTTTTTTTTTTGGTTAATAATTAAAATGTCGGGGATTTGAGATAAGAGTAGCTTTCGGATAGGTTGCTTTCAAACTTGTATTCAATTCAAGTTAGGTAGTTATCCGCAAATGAATATTTGGACTTATATGAATAATTGAACATTTTGGACTTATGAATAACACACAACTGTGCATTTATTCTAGAGTCAGATCCATACAGCGTCAGTGTTTATTTGGTCGAAGTGTACTAATTCATTGGCAGATCAAGACTACTGACGGACGTGACAGGACGAGGGCCCAGTTTAGAGGTTTCGACATCAACGATGTGCGGCTGGATCACCCTCCCAAAAAAAAAAAAAGTGTAGCAATGTTTTGTTTTTAATCCTTCTCATCAATAAAATATGGAGCGTCCAATTTCCCATAACGGGAAAAAAATCCCTGGAATTCTCGGAATTTCCGGAAAAAATAAGTTTCCCGGGAAATTGAAATTCTCGGAATTCAAGCGAAAGCATACATTTTCCTAACTTTTTGGCACCAATGCTTTAAAAATTTACAAAAAATTAAATAATGAAAAGCTAACTTGATTTTATTCTTGATTTCGAACAAATCAGCTCATCTGTAAATTTCATATCAAGGTCTATTTCAGATAACAAGCATTTACAACTGAAAATTGATCTTGCTTAGGCCGTTGCAAATATTTTCCAAAGCTTATGTCGCCACCCCTCAGGAACACTTTTAGTTGAACTTTTCAGCACTTGTTTCGAAATGTAACACTTTTCAAATTTTTTTTTGATTTGAACGATTTATTGACGAAATACATGAAAATTTGACTTAAAATTTCACTCAATGGGTGTTTTTCGGAATTGTATTTTTTTATCCGGCTGAAACTTTGTTGGTGCCTTCAGTATGTCCAAAGGAGTCATTTTGCATCATTAGTTCGTTCATATAATTTTGCATACAAATTTGGCAGCTGTCCATACAAAAATGATATGTGAAAATTCATAAATCTGTACATTTTGAAGGAATTTTTTGATCGATTTGGTGTCTTGGACAAAGTTCTAGGTATAGATATGGACTACACTAAAAAAAATGATACACGGTAAAACAAATTTTGGTGATTTTTTATTTCACTTATTGTCACTTAAACTCATTTCGCAAAAAACACTATTTTTAATTTTTTTTTATGTTTTAGAGGACATCAAATGCCAACTTTTCAGAAATTTGCAGAATGGGCAAAAAATCTTTGACCGAGTTATGATTTTTTGAATCAATAAAGTTTTTTTTTTCAAAAAATCGAAATATTGGTCGCAAAAATTTTTCAACTTGAGTTTTCGATGTAAAATCGAATTTGCAATCAAAAAGTACTTTAGTGAATTTTTGATATAGTGCACCGTTTTCAAGTTATAGCCATTTTAGGTAACTTTTTTGAAAATAGTCGCAGTTTTTCATTTTTTCGAATTAGTGGCCATGGGCAAACGATTTTTGTAAAAATCTGTATGGCGTCATCCATAAAGTATGTCACGCTAAAATCGGCCAAAATTAACCCCCCCCCCCCCCTCCCCCCTATGTCACACTTTGTCACGCTGGCTCTGACCCCCCCTCAGAAAGTACGTCACGTCACCCCCTCCGCACTATCTTGTTTTTTTGTACAATTTAACACAGTAAAAAAATCATGGTAATATTACATCTGGGAAGGGGTACATCTTTTATGTCAGAAAAAGGGTGTAATTTTACCTCTGAAAATGAGTAATTTTACCACTTTTCTGGTGTAATGACACTTTTTGAGTCTAAATTGAGGTAAATTTACATCAATAAATCTGTAAAATTCAACTTTCAGAAATCACAGCTTCGAAATTTACACATTTTTTTACTGTGTGGCATGATTTATAAAAAGGATGATTTTGAAATTCGGAATTCATTCGAAAATGTTTTTAATTTTTACAGGTTGCGTTTGGATTTTTTTAAATTTTGTTCAATGTTGTAGTGATGAAAATCACCATCACAGTTTTTTGAAGCATAGTAATCTATCATCAAAAACTCTGTTTCATAAAGCCTTGAATCGTGTTTTATTTATGAGTAAAAGTTATCAAACATTAAATTTTTAAAGGCATATTTAAAAAAAAAAGTTCAATATTAAATAAATAGTCTAGCGTGACGTCTCAGTCTCACGTACCCCCCCTCTCCCCCTTGTCACACTTTGTCACACTTGCGACAACCCCCCCTCCCCCCCTAGAGCGTGACGTACTTTATGGATGACGCCTAATTGATTCAAAAAATCATAACTCGGTCAAAAATGTTTTGCCCATTCTGGAAATTTCTGAAAAGTTGGCATTTGATGTCCTCTAAAACATATAAAAAAATAAACAAAAATTGAAAATAGTTTTTTCTTGCAAATCAAGTTTTAGCGACAAAAAGTGAAATTAAAAATCACCAAATTTTGTTTTACCGTGTATCTTTTTTTTCTTTCAATGTAGTCCATATCCTTACCTACAACTTTGCCGAAGACACCAAATCGATCAAAAAATTCCTTCAAAAGATACAGATTTTTTAATTTTCACATATTTTTTTGGACAGCTGGCAAATTTGTATGGAAAGGTCGAATGGTCAAAAGGTCGAAAGTTGACAAATGGTCGAATGGGCAAAAATATTCTTGATTGTTGTGCTACATTTAAACTTTTTTATTTAATTTTTTCTAACATGAGCAGTTCTTTTAAAAAGAATAATTCTGACTTCAAAAAATATTCAGAGAAATTTTCTATTCAACAAAACCAATCTATTCATGATGGTTGTAATGTTTCAATGAGTTTTATTTTTTTTATACATAAGTAGATTTTTAAAAAACTTCCAAAAAGATCTGTAAGAATATCTATTTTTGTTAAATTTAAAAAAGCGTAAAACAAAATTCGACCTAATGTCTTTTGACCTTTATTTTTGTTTTTTTGATTTTTTTACATAGTTCTACTTTCCAATGAGATTCCAAATTGACTAAAATAATTTTTTTTGGCGAATCGATTATAGTCCGTTTAGAGGCGGAGTTGGATAAAAAACAGGCTGAATATTTAATCTGTGTAGCCAGATTGTCAATTTTGTAATTCATCGAAATGGTTGTGTGGTTGCTTTGGGTGTTTATAGAACAGTGGGTTTGGAAGTCATTTTGACCACAATTAACGACTTAAAGCTTAAACAGGGCTGCCAGGTTTTCGAAAAAAAATGAACTTGTCTGTTCCTTTTTCTGTTATGTTTTGACTTGAAAATGTTTTAAAATCTCAAAATTAAAAAAATATTTAATTGGAAATTATAAGGAGTGTTTAAACAATTTTCCCTTAAGAAAGCAAAAGATTTCGTTAAAAAATTCTTAGATAAAAATCTGCACTTTAAGCTCGGAACGTTAACAAAGCGCTTTTGTTTCCGCCACAAAACAATCTCCTCCCACACATCTTTTATCACTCCTACCGATATTGAGCTTATAGAAAGCTCCAACACCTCAGCAAAAAAAAATATAAAAAAGAGAGCCAGGACCGTACCCTGTGTTGGTGTGGGTGTGGATCTCATAAATCATCTGGAATTTCCGCTGGGACCCATAATTCACATCATTATGGACGGCTGACTGGCCACAGGGCAACACCTCCACCTTCAAAACACGACTAGCTCGATGGATGGATCGTGCCGTGCCAAAGCGTCGCAAAATTGAGTTTTAAAGTTTTCACATTATTATACAAAAATAGTCTAAAGTATCTCGTCATTTGGCTTTTTAATGCAAAATTATGCAAAGTGATTCTACAAATCAAGCAAAAAAGCATCAACAATTCATCGCATGCATAATTTCCGGTAAGATTTCCTGCCCCGAATATGAAAATTATGGCTTCATTGTAGCCATTATTACATCGTTTATCTTGTCGGAAAACCCAAACCGGATTCAAAAAAATAAACGCGAAAGGAAAAACATTACGTTGTTTCCCGGCTCTGCGAACGCATTTCAGAAACACACACACACACTGAATTACACCTACACACACACACACACACCACACACACGAGTGGGACTCATAATAAAAGTTTTTAATTGCATTTACATTTTAAAATTTTATCATCCTCATACATCAGCCCGACACCGTCGGTCGGATCGCGCGGCCAAAGTTCGCCAGTTTTAAAGGGGGTTGGGCACAAGTGCCATGTTAAATTTCACACGCTAAATGGGGATTACAAACGAATAAATTTGTTGAGGAAGCCACACGCTCACACTCTGGTGTCGACTTTGAATGTCGGTTTTCGGAAGCAACAAGAAAAGCAGAAGCCAAAACTGTGAGTGTGTGGGTGCGCTCTTTTCTATGGGTTGGGAAATAAATGTTCCGGAATGGAAGACTGAGGGGACATTCCAATCAGAACGGAAGGACAATGGCGCGAAAAATGGTATCCTGTTTTCCACCACAGGATTGAGGGTGCACATTTGGAATAAAACCCGTTTTTCTCAAACTTACGACGATATTATCGTTATCGTCAACGATTTATTGTCGGCGGTAAAGTAAAATCATCCTTTCAAAAAACCTGGAGTCATTTCAAACTTGTACCCGAGCAGACGGAAATAACTTGGGAAGGTCAGTTTTTGATATTGTGAGAAGATCGAAATATGTTATTGGGATGATCGGATTAGTTGTTAAAATAACAAAAATCAATAACAAAGATTTGTTCGAAGAATAACTTAAACTGTTATTATGTTGTTATTGCAATAACAAACCAATAACACAGAAGGAATCATGAAGGAATAACAAGATTTGTCATTTTGTGCAGAGAGGTGGAGCAGCATAATAACAAAAAATGTCATTGAACTGGTATGTCTCCATAACAAAAAAAAAGTTATTGTTTTGGTTTATTTGTAATTTGCAAATAAACCTGCAGTTGCCATAACTCCTCTGTACTAGTCAGGGCTGCAGAGTCGGGTACCTCCAAGCGACTTTGAATCCATACTTTGAAGACAACTCCGACTCTGGATGCAGGATATGACGTCAACGACGACTTCAGCTCTCTAAAAATACCCGACTTCACAGATTCCGACTCCAAGTAAAAGTTGCTGAAAATTTGCTGAATCCGATGCAGTCTCCGAGGTCTCACTCCAGCTCGAACTTCAACGTCAGCTCCGACTTCCTGGCTCTGTGAAAATAATAACAGCTTTTTTTATTCACACATCAAAAATTCTCAGTAAATAAATCAATTCCGTTAGGGAATATGACAAAATAAAAAAAAATGAACTCTCAAAAGTTAACTTTATCAGAATAATTTTAGCTGGAAACCCCATTTCATGGTGAAATAAATGACCCCGACGAAATTGGTCAAAATTATCCCATAGTTCTAGCCAATTTTAGCAAAGTCCCTTAGGGGGTATATCAAATAATTAAAAAAATCTGTTTTAAAAATTTCAACTTTTCAGAATAATTTTAGCTTAAGGACCCCATTTCATGGCCAAAATAATGACCCCGACGAAATTAGACAAAATTATCCCAAAGATCTAAACATATTTAACAAAAGAAAAAATAATAACAGATTGTGTTATGGACACTTAGAAACTTTTCCATTTGTGCGATTTATGGTAATTTTATTTCTTAGTCAGTATACCGAACGAATAACAAATTTTGTTATTAGGAGAGTTTATGAAATGTATAACATTTCCTCTTATTAGCGTGTTATTAAATATTTTCAATATAATATCACTTCAATACCAAATTTTGTTATTTTATCAGAAACTGTTATTATTTTTTCTTCTTAAAGTTGAACTTCAGGATAAAATAATAACACTTTTTGTTATTTTAACAGGATTTGTTATTGAAATATTATTAATTTTGTTATTACCGTCTGCCCGGGTAGCAGCTTAGCCAACCTTGCCTTTAATCGGGCTTCGATTTGAAAACTCGCCAAAAATCAATTTTTCATCCAATTCTTGATCCTTAGAAAGCATTGAAACGATTGTTTGTAACAAAACACACACGTTATGCTTATTTTTAAATAAAAAAAATAGGAGATATTTGATAAAATTTAGGCCAATGTTGGCCCCGAAACTATTTTTTTTAAAACATTTGCAAAGTTACATGAAACAACAAAATTATCAAACATAAAACTTTCCAAAAAATTATAGGTATTTTTTCCTCAATAGTCCTCAACAATACCTACAACTTTGCCGAAGACACCAAATTGATCAGAAAATTCACTCAAAAGTTACATCTGTTTGAATATTTACGTACCATTTTTGTATGGACAGCAGTCAAAATTGTATGGAGACTGGTATGGGTGAACCAATGACACAAAATAGCTTATTTGGTCATAGGGAAGGCCCCCACAAAGTTTGAGCCAATTAAAAAAAATACAAACAATAAAAAAGGTCGAAATCGGTCGATTTCGTAGAGTATTTTCAAAACGTCAACGTTAAAGCTAACGCAATCGGTGACGATGACGACAGTATTATCGCTTTCCTTCTAACGTTTATGGATAAATTCAATTTCCACAGCACATAAAAGCACTATTTCATTCTCTTTTCCCCCCAAAAAAAGCCTGTGTCACTATGCAAGAAACGACACTTTTAGCGGTGTTCTACAACCATTTCGAATCGACTCTCGTGGTAGGGCCCGTTTTGGCCATTTATCACCCGGCTGCTCTCAATAAAAGAGGTCGGGATTCTCCTAATGGTTCCGGCGTGGTGGTGACTACTGCTACAAGAATTGTGGGACGTTCCCAACATGGTGATTTGACATTTATGGAGAAATTGGTTTAGGGAATCTGGTGAAATTAAAATCTTTCATATAAAATTTTAATGACTAAAATTTATAAAAAGAAATATTTCCAACAAAGTAATAAAACTGTACACTGTACACCCTACCTTCAAAAAAAAAATCCCACAGCACTCTGGTTTTGAATTTATGAGCCGTTAAAATTTATTATCTGCGAGTACGTTCACCAACCATGTCACAGACAACTAGACGTGCAAATACGTCAAAATTTCCACCCTCATTCACAATTCCAATCGCCTTATCCAGTGTTCGGTGGCGCTCCTTCCGGTTTCAATTTCAGCGGCTCCCAGCTGCGAAAATAAAAGTCAGAAAGCTTCCTTGTAAGCCAATAAAACGTAATAAAGTTGAATTGTGTTTCAATTTTACCAGATAAAGAGGGTGGAGGGCGCCACCTTGACTTTGTCAAGTCAGAAAAAAGTGTTGAAATTACGGCGATAATTCATCGACGAAGATGTGAAAGGAAAATTGCACCAATAGATGGCGGTACAATTCAAGTGAGCACTTGCGTCAAACTTTGCATGCAAGTTGTTAAAGATCAGAGCAAAAAAAAACAACTCAAATTCAAGTGCCGCCCGGGGTCTTTCACGGCAGCAAGAGGTGAAACTTTGAGGTTTGGCAAAGTTTTGCACCTCCCGAAAATGAATCGAATCGTGCGCGCGATCCTTTCGAACTTGGCCCATCAATCGCTGAAGGGGGAATGTGGGAAATTTGAAAAGTTTTCCCTGCTTCTTTCGCTCTCGCTCTGTGGGGGAAAACTTTGGTTCATTTCCAGTCCCGGTAAAAGTGAACGAGAAGTGGGTTTTTACTTCTCCGTTTTGTTGGAGAGAAGAGGTTTAGTTCGATTTTCGATGGAAAGTGGCAAACTTGGGTGGGATGTTTGAATGGCAATTGTGATTTCTGCCGAGAATACAATGGTAATAATGGATTGAATAAGGTTCATTATAATGGAACCTACTCAGCGATTCTTGAGATTGGAAATTGAGAGAGTTCGGGGTAGTTGAAGTAGGTCATTGTGGAGGAAAATCAAATCTTTGCTGTTTTGCTGTTTGGAATCTTGAATTTGATGATTCCGTTAAATAAAAAAATCAAATTTGCGAGATGAAAATAGCTAAACTGATGGGTATGATTCTCAGACTTATTACCTTCTAAATTTAGACATGGAATATATTGCATTTTTTTTAATTTCTTAAATCTCACTTATTTCACCCCCAATCCAATCTACTAATTCAATCACTCATTCTTACTTATTAGTTAATTTTTATTCATACACTTATTTAGCCTCTAAGGCATTCAGCCACTTACCCACTCATTCACTCAATCACTTACTCATTGACTCATTTTCAGTCCTTTAAATTTCTCTCACTCACTCATTTTAACTCTACTTACTTTCATTAATTCACTCACTCATTTATTCACCCTTTACTTGCTTTCACTTAATCACTCATTCTAATTAACTAGCTCACTCATTCGCCATCTCAGCTACATATTCTCGCTCAATTCTCAATCCTCAGTTATTTTAACTGACATTCTCGTACATTTAGTTACTCCCACACACACACACACATTCACTCATACAGTCACTCAGTCAGTCAGTCACTCACCCACTCATTCAATCATTTACTCAGTCAACACCTTTCGCACGCGCTTAATTTTACCCTACTTACTTTCACTAATTTACATGGTTACGAATTCATTTACTCACCCTTTTACTAATTGATGAATTCACTAAGTCAGTCACACACTCATTCACTCAATCATACACTCAGTCAATCTCACACTCACTCTCTTATCCACTCAAAAAATCAGTCTGTCAGTCAGTCACGCACTCAATCACTCACTAACTCACTCATTCAATCACTCACTGTCTCACTAACTCACTGCCTAACTCACGCACAAAATGGTGTTATGTTAAAAAATCAATAAATTACTTTTTCTTTCTTTCAGCTGCCATTGGAAAACAAATCAAAGGAGGCTATCTGCTTCGATATAAAAGTGAGTATATGTTTTGAAGCGTGCGGTTCAAAAATGTGCTCATTGTAGTAGAAATTTGATAAGTTTGTCCCACTTTTGGCTCGGATCTGGTATACAGCCTTCGAGTAAACAGATGTGCGTCAGTCTGTTTGCCCACCGTATCCAGGTTTAATTCGGCGTAAAACAGATAAAATGGATCCGATTGAGACCTGGGTCATGGAAGCGAAAGTGCAAATATTAACTTTCCGATAAACTACACCTCCCTTTGGCCCACCCTCATTCTGGGAAGCATTAGAAAAGTTAATAACATTTGCTCGTCCCAAATCCTATAGATAAGTGTGTCTGTGTGTCATGTTCAGGTCAAACACAGGATCTTAATATAGAGAAAGACCGGGTTTTGTTGCTTCGTCCGGTAACTGACAGCATCTGGTGAGATTCTCACAGCATCCATTAGAAGAACGAGTACCCACTTCAGTGCACCCAATTCGAAAGCATCTCTTGAAAGAAAAAAAAAACGAGGAGTAGGTACAACAGTATCGAATTCACATTCCTGTCGACGGAACTTTTTATCTCATTTCCACTCTGTTGAATGTTCACCCACAGACAAGTGGACATTGGTTTAACTCAAAGCACTTCAAAACTAACTGTTTTGACTTTTTGCCAGTGTTGCCATGTCTCATAAAATTAAACCACCTTTTGAAACTCCTCGTTCAAGAGTCTCGCCTCTCCGTTCCAGATGGGCGGATTTTCGGTCCATCGGTCGCTTTGCAGCCGGTCACATTCCGGGGATCACTCAGATGGACTGACGGAACGGTCTTCCTCTTTTGGCTAAAGTTTCTCAAATCGGCTTCGCGTCGTCGTGCCGCGTCGAGGCTTTTATCGAATAAACATTTGCTGTCGAATTTTATTGCTATTGATCTGTCCCAGAAGAGCCGTTGTAAGTTCTAGCTGAGGAAGGAGCAAGAAATCCGTCCATAAAGTGGCTTCTTCTTCAATCTTTCCCAACTTCCTATTCCCAATCGGAGCGACGACGACGACGACCATGATGATGGTGGTGGTGGTGTGATGGAATACTTGTTGGGAAAACCCGGACCCGGAGGAAAACCGACAACGGCACCGCAGCAATGTGTTGAATGCGAGATGCCTTTTTTCCTTGCGGCTGTTGGATGGTCGGTGGCCGGTTCTCTAATTGACAGCTGTCAGCCGGGATGCATTCTTGGAATTGTGTGCGGGGGGAAAGGCAAACAAGCAAGAAATAACTTTCTGAGGTAACACCTGGCGTAGTTCTACGTCATTGTCGAGTTAAAATATGTTTTTGAAACGTTTCAACAAAAAAACATTGACAGTCGTGTTCTTATCATCAAATATTTTATCGATAAGTGTTGTCAAAATGGGTTGATGAAATATTTCAAAGATAAAAGCGCAAATCGTCGTCGTCGTGCCAAATTGTCGTACGTGCATTTTGAGCCAAATTGAGTTAAGAACGCCATTTTGTGCAGGTCACAATGTCTCACCTTTTGATCCCTAAAATTCGATTTCAATCCTGAGATATTAAACGAAATCCGAAAGAACTCCATGCATTTTTGTCACTTTACGACAACTGGCCAGAGGGATTTAAGGTCAGAACGTGTCTGACGCACGTACAAGTTAGACTACCGTAAACATTTGTAATTATAACTCGGGACTCCAGCAACCAACTTCAACCAAACTTCTGGATAATGCACATAATGGTCAACCAAACAAAACGTGTTTGTTATTGTGTACATTGCGTGCTTTCGTTTTTGTTTATTCAAGGTCAAACATTAAAACGCGTTTTTTTCGGAACTTCTAAATGGCGGGTGCGACAAGATAGCACGACGACGTCGAAATACCAAGGATCTGACACGCATGCAGTTTCCTGAAGTCCCCATCAGAGGCGCTGTCAATATTGTTTACGTATGGTTTTTTTAAAGGTCGTTTGAAATAAATACATTTTTTTTCTCAAATTATGTGTTTTGTTAGTTTCTACCTTGGGTTTTACTTTTTTTTTGCATATATATGCGAGATAATTACAAGCACTACGTTATTTTTTTACATTTAACATTTATTAGATCAATAAAACAAAGTTCTACTTGGCCATTCAATAAAAACAACACAACACACTGAACTGAACTAAAAACTGAAACGAGAACTGAATAGCTTCAGTTTCCTGGAAACAAAATAAAATTTGTTTGATATTTAAGAGCGAGTTTTTCACCGATGTGAAACAGGTCGTATCGAGGTGCTCCGATTTGGATGAAACTTTCAGCGTTTGTTTGTCTATGCATGAGATGAACTCATACCAAATATGAGCCCTCTACGGCAAAGGGAAGTGGGATAAAACGGGCATTGAAGTTTGAGGTCCAAAACACATGAAAAATCTTAAAATTGCTCGCATTTCCGTAAAACTTCATCAATTCCAACTCTCCAAGATGCATTCGAAAGGTCTTTTGAAGCCCTTCAAAATGTGCTATAGACATCCAGGATTGGTTTAACTTTTTCTCATAGCTTTTGCAAATTACTGTTAAAAATGGGTTTTTTTAAAACCTTAATAACTTTTGGCAACAGCCTGCAACACCCATACTCCCATAGGTCAAAAGTTAGGGAATTTCATGGACTATAAGCCTACGGTATTAACTTTTTGGCCAATCGCAGTTTTTCTCATAGTTTTTCGATTTTTCTAGAACAAACATTTTACAACCTTAGTTTTTGCTCTGTAGGCCTCCATAGCGGCACTTTTTGGTCTCAATTTTGACATATTCGGAATCCTCAGAAAATTTTACATTAGATTGAGGTGTTGGAATTTTGAATTTGATTGGAAAAAATGGCATTTAGAATTATTTAAAATATTATTTAGAATTTTGTCGGATTAGAGGTAAACAAGTTTTCGCCTACTTGATACAGCATTTGACGTATTGATCATAGGGTAAATAAGATCTATTTCTTTTTTCAAAAATGTTTTATTTAATTATTTTTTAAATCAAAATTACAACTCCAATACTTCTAACTTACGTGAAATTGACCAAGGATTCCGATTATGACAAAATTGAGACCAAAAAGTGCCGTCTTCTTGGCCTACAGGGCAAAAACTAACGTTGTAAAATGTTTGTTCTAGAAAAATCGTAAAACTATGAGAAAAACTGCGATTGGCCAAAAAGTTAATACCGTAAGCTTATAGTCCTTTTTATTACCTATCTTTTGACCTATGGGAGTATGGGTGTTGGAGGCTGTTGCAAAAAGATATTAATGTTAAAAAAAATCAATTTTTAACAGTAATTTGCAAAAGCTATGAGAAAAAGTTAAACCAATCCTGGATGTCTATAGCACATTTTGAAGGGCTTCGAAAGACCATTTAAATGCATCTTAGAGATTTGGAATTGATGAAGTTTTACGGAAATGCGAGCAATTTTAAGATTTTTCATGTGTTTTGGACCTTAAACTTCAATGCCCGTTTTACCCCACTTCCCTTTGTCGTAGAGGGCTCATATTTGGCATGAGTTCATCTCATGCATAGACAAACAAACGCTGAAAGTTTCATCCAAATCGGAGCACCTCGATACGACCTCTAGAACAAACCTAGCAGAATCTACAAATACTGCCTCTTAATTTCCGTTGTGTTGAACTACGTTTTCAGAATACTGTCGAAATAGCATTAAACTAGCTGTAACTGAACACCAAAGTGCTGATATGCCAACATTAGGTTCTCGATGGAATTATATGCTGTTCACTTGGTTCAAATTTGAAATTAAACATAAATCTTTCTAAAGAAAAAAAGCTGAAAATGTTTTTATTTATGGAATTTATGTCCGATGCGCATACGACCTTTTCAAATGCCACGCGCTAAAAACTTGGTTCGATTTTGACTTCACTCGCTTTGTATGTGGATGACAGTCGTGTCGTAAGCGTGCGAAATACAAATATGACAACAGTTGAATAAAACCATAGAAAACCATTGCTTCAAAAAGGTTTTAAAACTCCCAATTTTGTTCTGGAAGAACAGCGTTTTAAATCTTTCGTCTACAAGCAGCTACCAACCAACAATTCGAACAGTTCCAAAAGTCAAAAGTTCTTTTCAAAAAATAAAGTTAAACAAGTAAAAATTTAGAATCAAATAAATAAATAATCTCTTCTTTCAGATAAAAGAGATCATTGGTGAAATATTTTTGGTAAAATCACAAACGTTGTTATGTAGCCTAAAAGGGGTTGCCAGAATCCTTTTTTTATATATTTAAACATTTATGTCTCCTATAAACATCATATTTTAGCTCAAAAAGTCATTAGCGAAGTTAATTTGACATTTTTATGGGTGTACAGCAATCAAGAAAGTTGTTGTCTTCTTATACCAAAATAGTCAAATTTACAGAACCAATCCCGTTACTTTGTAGACAGTACTTTAGGGGACTAGTCAAAAATTATCTCTATAGTTCCCGTAGTTTTGGAGATAATAAAATGTGTGCAGCATAAATCTTGGTTCATTAAGCGCCAGCTGAAGTGCACCGTAACGTTTGACTTATGACTACGTTTTAAGTTGTTCAAAAAATACACTAAATAAGTGTCAAGTTGCAATTTTTCCCATACTGAACCAAAATTCGATTTTCTCCTATCAATTAATCATCCTCAAACTAAAAGCTGTAACGCAGTGAATCTTCTGACCTAAATTCGCTTCCATCAATCACGTGCCCAGGACGCTTTCCGGAAATCCCCGGAAATACATCGCCTTCCTGGACTCGACTGATAAGGGAAGTAGCTTAAACTGCTTTGTCCCACAAATTCCCGTTTTACCGTTCATCCCTTCTCCGAAATTCTAGATAGTACGCGAACTCTGGAAAAAAAAACTTAGCTATAAAATGTCAGAAGTCATTTCGCCGTAAAACGAGCGCTGCTCGACCTTGTCGTGTATAAAACAGGAATTCGTTAAGAAGGATCTCTGCTAAACGAAGATAAATTCGTCCGGTCTCCTCGCCACCCGAACCTAGGCGAATGAAAATGACGGCATTAGGGTCGGATGCAGTTTTTGGGGGTGGGATGCACAAAACGAGACGGAATGCAGTTTATGGCAGTCTGGCTTGCCTACGTTTAGGCGATAGTGCCTGCAAGTATGCAGTCCCCCCTTTGAGCTTGACGACTGTGTTAGATTGAGAACTCGGCCGTTTGTTGCACACTTTTTTACGGTTATGTAATTTTGCTGGAAAAGTCCTGCAAAGTTGGAAATTTTTCACTGTGCATTGCATACTATAAGCTGACTAGTTTTTGGTTGTGACATAAATTGTCATCCACTCAAACCCACGTCACTTTCGAGAGTGATCCCCAGCGGAGCCTCCGCCGTGTTCAGTCTGGTGTAAAAATACATGTCACATGCCGGCAACGTTACAGTCGAGCGTATGTAAAAAGTTGTGCGGCAGGGGTCGTTTGCCGAGAACGAATGGGAAGTTTTGCGCAAATTTTCCAATTATTCTGCAGTTTTAAAAGGAAGCCACCAGATGGCGAGCGGAGGGGGGGGGGTAAGTGAGATTTTGACAGACGGAATAAAATTAATTAAAACTGGCAGCACTGTGCTGAAATGCTGGCTAGAAGACGAGGTTGGAGGTACATAGTGATGATTGCACCGACAAGGGTAATCAAACAAAATTGAGTTTTGGGGGTCTGTGTTTGCTGACTGCTATTTGCTGATGTGAAATTCAGCTCAAATTTGGCAGAGGATGCAATCTGAATAATTGCATTATCAGTTATACGAGCAAGAAAAGGGTTGATTTTATTTTTTTGTCCATTTTTTACAAACATTTCACATTTCTGGCAACACTGCATCGCCCAGATTATCCAATTTGAACGTGTTAGCCGGTCACGTGCCTGTCAGTGTGAGAAAATCCTAATCAATGCCACCACCACCGTCATCGATCACAATAAACATCATCGACCCACTTTAATGGGGATGTGTGTGACACTGTGACATGCGTTCTTCCCGTCCACCAACATTTTTGAAAGAGGTTTCGGACATCATCATCGTCCTTTTATTCGAGCTCTACCCTTTTCCCATGTGCGATTTGATGGTCCATTTGGGGTTAGGTTTTTTTTTCTCGAGCAAACAAAATGAATAAATCATAGAAATATTTGTTTTAATTTGCAATTTGCTGATTTGTTCAGATCAAGGAAGACACTTTAGGAAATTAAGAAGTTACACGGTATCCAAAAAAAATTGATTAGTGAATAAAAAATTCAAATATCGTTTCAATCAAAACAAGACAAAAAAATCTATTAACATAATTCTCGCTTACTTTTTCAAAAGGATACCTACATAGGAAACCCAAGGCGCATTGGTTGTTTTGAAAAAGTACTCTAGAATTCTTGAATGAATTTTTTTCTAAAAAATCAAGACTCAACACACAAATCTTAAAAAACTTAAAAGTCGAGAATCAAGACCTAATACTCAAACCTAAGCATAACATAGAACTAAAAACTCATTTAAAATTCAAAACTCAAGACTCAATCCCAAGTTGCAAAACTCATAACACTGGCCTACAAAAAATAACAAAAATAACTGCGCAGGCTCAACTCAAGGGGAAGCACGAAGTTTAAGGTCCCCAGAAACAAGTGCACTTGCTTTTTTCAAAAATATTTGGACAGGGCTGAATGGTTTTTCTCCAAAGTTTGTATAGAGAAGTAGGGCGGTTCGTCGATCTTGCATACAACTAAAAATTGCATGCAATATGTAGGAGAACGTAACAGCACTAACTCTCCATACAAACTTTGGAGGTTACGCTTCCCTTCGAGTTGAACCTGTGCAGAAACTTTGTTGGTCGGTGTAATCCAAAATTCAAAACATAGAATTAAAAATCAGTAAAAACTAAAAAGCTTAAGACGGAAAACTCAAGACTCAAACCCAAGACCCAAAACTCAATATTCAAAATTTAAGTCTCAAGGTCAAGACTCAACGCTCAAGACTCAAAACTCAAAACATAATACTCAAGACGCAAGACTCAATAGGGACGTGGCGTTACATCGTGCTGCCATCTGGTGTTTTTAAGTGCAAGAGTGGAAAAGTGCTGAGTCATCGTCTAAAAATAGACGGCGTCCTATCTCGCCCAGCAAAATGAAGTCGATAAAGTAGTTGGTTTCGATGAGAAAAAGTGGAAAATGTGGTCTCAAAATAGCGACGCCATCCCCCTATACCTAAGATTCAAGAAGAGGGTTTGACCCTAGAATCAGGAGTAATCTAAAGGTCGTGAGTTCGAATCCCTAAGAAGGATGATGAAATCAAGCTACTTTATTCAGATCTCTCCATCAGTCCAGAACTTCAATGCCCACTTAACCTCACCTTTCCCACTTCCCAGCTCGGGAGTTTTTAATCCATCACGAATATCGCAGAGTCCAAACCGGATCGACCATGGAGACAGATGGCGCGCATACTCGTGTATGCAAATTTGTCCCGATTTTTTTTGGCTGTTGCATCCCGTAGATCCTTTCTCTCGCGAAGCGACATCTGTCAAACAAGTTTTATTTTCCAATTACGCCATTTTGGATCGCAAAAAAATACACATCCGAGGGGTAGGTTCAATTGGATCTCAATCGAGTGCTATTTTCCGGACGGTGGACCCCTCGATGTTTTTGTTGTGAGGTTATGTTACCGTTGGGAGGATTCGGGCACGGTGCCAGATTTGGCCCGGGCCAAATAGGAAAAAAAACACAAAAGGTTGATTTTTCCATTAGTGTTATGAGCGGGGGCCCAAATTGAATCTGGAACTGACAGTTGTGTGTTTGAGTGTGTGAGTGTTGTAGTAGGCTGTGACCGGAGGGGGTTGACACCATTTTCATAACAATGACTCACTTCTCTTCTTGAGGCCGAATGAATAACTTCCAAATGGAATTGTAATCAATCAAAATTATTGAAGTCATCTGTTGCATTCCAGATGTAATTACGAGGAAGCTGGCAGCACTGCTTTCCTAATTGATTTCCCTTGCCCATCTGTCAAATTGGAACCGTTTCAATATGGCGGCCACGGAAACTCGTCAATTAGTAACTACTCTAAAAGCCATAAATCTTGTTCATAAATTCCGCCCACCAAGAACACACACGTGTATGGATCGGCGAGCTCAATTACTGGACGCCTTCACCGGATTCCGAAATTCCGGACACACCAAGTAAATCCTCCAACATGGCGTCCACAGAGTGTGTCATCATCAATCATCTCCAGCCGCGTCGCCGCCTACTGGGTTCGCGGAAGCTGTTGCATGTCACACTCCGGCAGATGTCGCCCTCCACGACGGACTTAGATGGTCAAAGAAAAATAGTGTCCCGATTATTGGCCACCCAATCAGAACAAGATCAATCATTTTCTTCATCACTCTCGTCAAGTGTCACCGGAAGATTCCGGTGCGGGGCCGCACTTGATCCCGTTTCGTGTCGCTTTTTGTTCCAAAGGGCTTCTTTGAAGATGAAGAGTTGAACCCGTTTCTTTGTCCCGGCGTGGAGAACAATGCCGTGCTTCAAAGAGGGCCATGAATAGATAGCCAAGTAGGCTTGGGAGCTGACAGTGAAAAATAATCCTAGCAGGCCAGAAGCAATCTGTCACTTGCAGCGCAGCTGCGTAACAACCTTGATGGCAACACTGCCGCCGCAAGGTCAAGTTGACATATTGACCGGTTTGCGAGCGGCAACAAAAAAGGGTCCCAAGTCAATAAAAAAAAGAGAGCGTGGTTCGTCCGGGGTTGTCTCCTCCTTCCGGGCCGGATGGGATCGCCACACATATGTTTGCATACATTTAGGGGAACGAGCCCGAAATTTGCAGGTTATGTTTTCGGGTTTTGTTTGGCGAGTGGAGGGGCGAAGCGATTGTGTTGACCTACGCAAAAGTGGCACTTGTTGGACGACGACGACCGGATGCTGCAGATCGTTATTGTTTTGGGAAGTTGACCTTGTCAGGAAAGGTTTTTTTTTGTCATTTTTTTTTTTAAATTTGTTCGTTTTGGTATAGGCACGATTCAGATCATCAGCAAAGTTGTCTTGGATTTAAATCTCAAATTAGATGCCTCAAGAACAATTTAAATGACTCGAAACAATTTTTTTTATTCGTCGAGGTGCCTTCCGAACTGCGTTGTCATGAAAAGGACTTGTGTTTTCAACAGCCTTCTTTTCAATGGCCAGGCCTACTGTGTGAAGTTCACCTCAAATATGGTCAAAAAACCTTGAGTGTAGTAGATTTAATCATGAATACATGACGAGTCAAAAGTTACACAACTATAATAGAAAAAAATCTCAACAATAAACACACATAATTGTCCTCAGCCCTTCCTCCTTATTGCTGTCACATTCGTTATCGAACTCCTAACCCACACACACACATAACCTACCTTACAAAGCTTGGTGTTGTTTGTCCCAGCGCCATCTGTCCGTGATGAAACTCATTTCCAGCGCGCTACAACGAAACGTTAAACCAAGCCAAACATGCTGGCGCCAGCCAATAACTCTCGAGAAAACAACCGAAATTAGTTCCCATTTAGCTCAATATTTAATTCTCCAGTAATAAACTGCATCGTCGGTCCCCTCCAGGGGGAAAGAAGCAACTCTCGACTTCTTGCCTGGCACTGGCAGCAGCCGTTGCACACGTTTTCTGCTACACTCGAGGGGGAAAAACGGTGCCAAGTTGGGAACAGTGCGGGAAAAGATTTGCGAGATAAGTTTTTTTTTTTAAATTTTGCAATACACAAACAAGTTCTTTGACATCGCCGATCGGAAGGCACGTCGGTGAAAAATGCTGTAAACCGAACGAAACGACTTTTTCATAGCTTTGCAGTTTGGAAAGCATGTCGACGACCACAAATAAAACGTGACTTTTTCGGTCATTCCCATAACATCGCAGCTTGGTGGGCTTCGGTGACCGTTTGCAGTACCACGCGTCTCCACTGTTTCCTTTCTTTTGCGCAGCACTGTAGTTGCCCCACAGAGCACAGACAGTTTGTTCGGAAGACGTACCTTCTGCAAGCAAAGAACACGTCCGTCACATCCCCAACGGAGCTTCCTCCTGGCAACACGGCCAACCCCTTTTGCGCTCATCCCACAACGACACGTCGTTTCATTATTTACCTGTGTATTGCAATTACAACTTTTTCCA
Organism: Culex pipiens pallens; assembly: GCF_016801865.2. Taxonomy (NCBI): domain Eukaryota; kingdom Metazoa; phylum Arthropoda; class Insecta; order Diptera; family Culicidae; genus Culex; species Culex pipiens. The sequence continues at coordinate 129,304,098 of NC_068937.1, forward strand.
TTTTCTTGGCTTCCCAGCTGTGCTGCCAGGAGCTGCTTCTTGGTCGTTTGGTTTTAGGTTTAGTCTACTTGCAGGCGCAGGCAGAACCGGGTTATAAATCCCTCGAGGCGATAGGCGAAAGCTTGCTCTCTGGCAGCATCGTTCCTGGGGGTAGTTCCAGTGTTACGTAACGTTATAATTTAAATTTGTTTGAGACTTATCAACAATATACCAAATTTCAACAAACTTACATATCATGAATTTTAAAAATAAAATCTGAATTTTGAAGCACGTACAACTTGTGAAAAACTCAACCGTTACGTAACGTTTGAACGTCCCCCGCTCGATCCGAAAGGTGTTAAATAGAACATTTTATCGAGGACCCACGACGGGGGTAGGGTTCGGGGGTTGAAAAATGTGAACAAGAACCACCGAAGGTTGTTTTGGAATTCAGGGCATTGCTTTTCCCCTGGCGGCGGAGAACCGAACTACGACTCCGTGCAGAGGTGTGTGTTTGTGTGGAGTTGTGGTTGTGATGGTTTTTTCCCCTTTTTGGGCAAATAAGAGTGAGATCAATTTTGGAATTTTTAGGGAAATTGCTTGGGATGGAAAAAGGAGGAGGCAAGAGGATTTTGTTATGTTTTGGTTAGCTGCAAATAGGAAAAGCTTCCCTGGGAAGAGGTATTGTGGAGTGGATTAAAGTGTGGCCGGAACGGGTTCATGAAGATATTTGCATGTTGTTGTACTTTCGTAGGATTGCTTACGTAACAAACGCAATCTTTATTTTATGATTGTATTTATTTTTATTTATTGAAATAAAAAAGGAAAGCATTTGTTTTAATCCCATCTAATAGCATCGTTGCTGGGCAGGCACGTAGATGAATAGAGTTCGATTTCAACGTGATTGTTATATTAATCCCTTCATGACGTCGTTGCTCGGAAGGCATCAAGCACATGTCTGGAAAACAAAAAAAAACTTTTTGAAGAGACGAATTCTTGCATTCAGTTGAAAACGACTTCAATGGCCAGGCCTACTGTTAAAAGTTAAACGCAATGATAATTCATTGAAGGTGAGAGTCTTCATCCACCATTCTGACTTCTTTTTTTCAACTCAGTTAAAGAAACCTCAGGTGAATCTGTATCAGTGGTTAACCAGTTCAACGAGACTCACTTTTTTGTTATGATTTTGGTTTGGATGTATGTACATATTAAATATTCTTTCAGACAAAATTAGGAATATAATTTGAATAAAAAATGCAATGTGTACTTTGCCAATGAAAATTATCATCTCGTAAATTTTTTTTCCTCTCCGATTTAAGTATGATATCAACAGAAAAGTCTCGCATTTCCTCTACTTTAAAACTTGTGCCGTTCCCAACAACGTCGCCTTGGTGGTAAAAAGCCACGTAAATACACATATTACACCAACTTTTCCCTCTGCTCCGAGTCTGGCTGGCTCGAAAGTTGAGGCTGCTGCTGCTGCAGCTGACACGTGTCCCAGTTTGGAGCTGTCGCCTCAGCACACGACAGCTTCTTTGCCTTGTTGCCAGTTGCCAGACGACGATGATGATGATGAAGACGCCCACGCATCCGAAAGTTTGTGTGCCGGCGGAGATTTGCCTGCGAGGTTGGGAATTTTGAAGAAAATTGAATTTGAAAAAAAATCTTTAAAAGCGAAATATTGCATTGACATTAAAAAAAAAAAGATGGCGTTTAGTGCCCTTGGGAAGACCGCTCGTGCGCTGAAACGTCAACCAAAATTTTGTCTTCTCAGTTGACAGCTTTAATTCCAATAATGCACTTTTAATGTGATCATTTTTTTTCGCTGCATTCATGGAAAATTTCTACCTCACATCCATTATTCGGACAAAGGGAAAATTTTCACCATTGAAAAGTTCCAACTTTTTGTGTCTTTTCCCTTTTTTTGTGTTACTCAGTGTCATTTTGCAACACAATGAATTATTGATAATGTGCTCTGTGTCCATTTCGAAAATGATGTGGGAAGTGCATTTGGCTTGTGTCGTCCGAGTTTAAAAACGAAGCCGGATCTCACATCAGACTCTGATCAGAGAGGGACAAAGTTTCAAACAAAAGCCAAAAGCTGAACATTATTCATTGAGCTGGGCAAATAAATGGTTGGATGCGCTTTTCAATGGTAAACTTTTTTTCAATCGTTTGTGTAAAGTGAATTGTTCGTTTTCAGGTGAACTCATGTAAATACGGAATGGCTAAACACACAAAATGTTTTTTTTCTGCATTTTTATTCCAGAGCAAGTTTTGTGGAGTCGATGGTCGGAGGAGTGGGTCGTCCTGTACGATGACTCGACGATGGCATGGTTTACGGTAAGTTGTTATGGTTAAATATGATAGATTATGCTTTATGTTTAAATTTCCCACGCAGAAGATGGTGGAGATCACATTTTTCATTGATTTTGTGTTAAAATTACACTTGTTTCCGCACAAAATCTTTCTGGGTAATTTTCTGTTGAAAAAAGTGCAAGTTTACATCAGAAACTGTGCAAAATTACATGAACCTGTTGAAATTTCCATCTAATTATATGTAGTTCCACTTATTCACTTCACATAAATTTATATAAAATTACATAAAAAGAGATATACAAACTTTTAAATTTGAATAGTTCAAAAGTTTGTTTGATTTTTTTTTTGTTGAAAATATGTTCAAGCCGTTTAACTCGACCTTGGCCATGAGGTTACGAGTTAGCTTTAAAAGCAGAAGGTGATGTGTTCGTCAGATCCCCTCAAAGAGTGAAATGTGATGTATTTCGACTAGCAGCGTACTGGATTTCCAACGTTTTTATTCTCAATTTTAAGTGGTTTTAAATAACTGTTCAATTTGAAAATTCTTCAAAAAATATGGTCATTAGAAGAATACTGGAATACGAAACATGTATGGACACTAAATTTGGGTAACACCTCATTTATGAATTGTGTTATTGTTTGAACAACTCGAACAAAATTCATGAAATTGGAGCAGTTCTCTACGGAATCGGTCTTTTTTCTTTAATTTTAATTTTTGTATTTTTTAATCCGACTGAAACTTTTTTGGTGCCTTTGGTATGCCCAAAGAAGCCATTTTGCATCATTAGTTCGTTCATATAATTTTCCATACAAATTTGGCAGCTGTCCATACAAAAATGATGTATGAAAGTTCAAAAATCTCTATCTTTTGAAGGAATTTTTTGATCGATTTGGTGTCTTCGGCAAAGTTGTAGGTATGGATATGGACTACACTGATAAAAAAAATGATACACGGTAATGATTTTTAATTTCACTTATTGTCACTAAAAATTGATTTGCAAAAAAACACTATTTTTATTTTTTGATATGTTTTAGAGGACATCAAATGCCAAATTTTCAGAAATTTCCAGAATGGGCAAAAAATCTTTGACCGAGTTATGATTTTTTGAACCAATACAGAATTTTTCAAAAAAATCGAAATATTGCTCGCAAAAATTTTCAACTTCATTTTTCGATGTAAAATCGAATTTGCAATCAAAATATACTTTAGTGAATTTTTGATAAAGAGCACCGTTTTCAAGTTATAGCCATTTTCATGCATTTTTTTTCAAAATGGTCGCAGTTTTTATTTTTTTTACCACCACACACTTGCATGGGAATATCTCAGCAACTATAGGTCGTATCAACAAAGTTCAGAAAAGCAAAATATAGAGAATTTATTTGTTTTCAAAGGTGGGCAAACATGGGCACTAATTTAAAAAAAAATTAAAAACTGCGACCATTTTGAAAAAACATGCATGAAAATGGCTATAACTTGAAAACGGTGCTCTTTATCAAAAATTCACTAAAGTATATTTTGATTGCAAATTCGATTTTACATCGAAAAATGAAGTTGAAAATTTTTGCGAGCAATATTTCGATTTTTTTGAAAAATTCTGTATTGATTCAAAAAATCATAACTCGGTCAATGATTTTTTGCCTATTCTGGAAATTTCTGAAAATTTGGCATTTGATGTCCTCTAAAACATATCAAAAAATAAAAATAGTGTTTTTTTGCAAATCAATTTTTAGTGACAATAAGTGAAATTAAAAATCACCAAATTTGTATTACCGTGTATCATTTTTTATCAGTGTAGCCATATCCATACCTACAACTTTGCCGAAGACACCAAATCGATCAAAAAATTCCTTCAAAAGATACAGATTTTTGAATTTTCATACATCATATTTGTATGGACAGCTGCCAAATTTGTGTGGAGAATTATATGAACGAACTAATGATGCAAAATGGTTTCTTTGAGCATACCGAAGGCACCAAAAAAGTTTCAGCCGGATTCAAAAATACAAAAAAAAATCGAATGACCGAAATCTCAGAGAATTGGTCACTGAGAATTTAATTCATGAATTTGTGAAAAACCTTCATGATACTACGAATAGTATTATTCACCATTTCATGAATAAAAATTAATTGTCAGTAAACAATATTTACGCAGTGATCAATGTTGACTATTCCATGAATTTTATTAATATAATTTATTAGTTTAATTTCTAACGTCCTTAAATTGTGATTTTTAACTCTCGATAAATATTTACAAGAGCTGGAAGTCTTATTTTTTGTAAAATCATGAATGTTGATCATTCACGAATTTATGAATAAATGTTTATGTTAAAAATTCAAGTCATAACTAAAATTTCAAATTCGTGAATTTAAATTCAAGATTTTATTAAGACAATGCATGAAATCATTAAAAGTAATAATTAAAATATTTACGAATTTATTTTTTGAATACTGTTTTAAATATGCGTAGAAAAAGATTGGTGCTTAGAAAATTCAAATTTGTTCTTCCAGTTTCAAACCCAGTGTTTCAAAAACTGATAGAAACCAAGTAGCAAATATGGCTTTCAAAATATTTTAGTGGAAACATTTTAAACTATTATTATTATCTGTTAACACTGCCACTGTTAAAAATTTCCATCAATATTTAAATTTGCCTTACACCATGGAAAACAAACGAAACAAAAACCTGCCCCACCGTTGCGTTGATTCACGTTGATGCATGGACCACGAACTGCTACAGGGGGAGCATAAATTTTCACCTTCACAAACAAACAAACAAACAAACAGCTGAATCCATCCTCCCACTCCCGCTGGCCGTCGTCGTCCCTGAACATGAACCTGAGCCTCGAATCTGTCTGAAGTGACACAAGGACACACACACACACACAACCCTTACACACTTTTGCCCCTTAAGTTATGTGATGTGTCCCAGTTAAGCAAACGACGAGACAACAAAGCAAATCGTGTACCCCTTTTTAAGGGTACACTAGCACCTCACCCTTCCCCTTACTTGAGTAACATAAATTTCCCACCTTTTTACCCATCATCTTGCCTGCCTGGAATGTGGCCCTGGAGAATTTATGGGTTCAATATTGCACGGCAGTACATCTTTTAAATGTTTCATAACTTCCACACCTGTGGTATTTCGTTTATTAGAGCGCTTCTTAACGACTTGGTCGGTGATCGGAAAGGGGTTGGACACTCGAGATTAAGAAGATTTCTTTTTAATTGATTTTGATTATTTTTTTTTAATATTATTGCAGTGTCCAGCCCCTCGACATTTTTTTTTATTTTAAACAATAATAGAACATAATAAAACTTTTTTTTTGCCACGTCATCTAAGGATGATCCCAAAAAAATAAATAAATGCAAAGTGGTCATCCCACATTTCACGCCAATTTGCGCCTTGCTCCGGAGAGAGGCCAAACCACCAGAACGCGAGGTCATTGTTTGTCAGCTGGAAAATGGTTGGCCGCCGTATCGATTGACGGCTGACAACACTGCCCGACGCAATGAGGTGGAAAATCCCCCGGTGACGCTTTACAAATTTGTCAACCGAAACGAACGTCACACCCTTCTGGCGGTGATGAATTAATTAAGGAGAGTAATTTGTGCTTTTTGTTCGCATTTTCTGATTCGGGCTCCCAGCTTTAAGATAGTGAAAAATATCTCAGCTGTAAAAAAATTCAAAATATTTGAAATGATTTGGAAAACACTCAAAAAAATTGCAACCCTACTTTAATGCATTCCCCTAACGCGAACAGCTTGCGTCATTAATCCGCACTCTTTTGCGAAGCTGTCCCCCTGTGCCCACATAATGTCAAATTTGCCTTAACATGTGCGGGAAAAGTTTGTCGAAATTTCATCAAAAGTAACGACCAAGTACATGACACTTATTCCCACAAACCAAACACACACACACACACACGAGTAAAGAGTTTTTGGCAAACTTTTCGACTTTACTCGCAACAACTCTAGAAAATTTACTCACAAATGCGAGCTTATGCTTATTTGTTGGGTTGGAATTCTCGCGCAGATTCGAGGATTTATTTGGCTTGAGAGCAAGATACGAAGAGCAGTGTTGCCAGCAGTGGTTAACGACAGCTGTTTTTTTTTTTTTTTCAATATAAAAATTAAGTTACAATTTCAGCAAAAGAAAGGGCTGTCCTAAATTTGAAAAAACTTATTTTACCCAAAAAAAAAAACTGGCAACACTGCCCGACAGAAATCGTTCAAATCTAGCCTAGTGCTTGTTTTCTTTTCTCGTTTGATAAGAAGAAAAAATCACACACACACACACACACACACACGACATGGAGGATAAATTCGCAAAATTTATCTTGCTTATTACATGTCGAGAGGAGGGGGCAAAAGTTTGCCCTCGTTCGACGGTTCGTTACTTATTTTGCTTCTCGATATAAGTGAAAAGTTAGTGAACAGATTAATATGTGTTTGTTTGTCTTGTGCTACGTCCTTGAACCCTACCCATTCTGGAAGTAAGCCCTGTGGCGTCATTATGGGCGATGAATCGAATACTAAAGTACTAAAATACTAAAATACTAAAATACTAAAATACTAAAATACTAAAATACTAAAATACTAAAATACTAAAATACTAAAATACTAAAATATTAAAATACTAAAATACTAAAATACTAAAATACTAAAATACTAAAATACTAAAATACTAAAATACTAAAATACTAAAATACTAAAATACTAAAATACTAAAATACTAAAATACTAAAATACTAAAATACTAAAATACTAAAATACTAAAATACTAAAATACTAAAATACTAAAATACTAAAATACTAAAATACTAAAATACTAAAATACTAAAATACTAAAATACTAAAATACTAAAATACTAAAATACTAAAATACTAAAATACTAAAATACTAAAATACTAAAATACTAAAATACTAAAATACTAAAATACTAAAATACTAAAATACTAAAATACTAAAATACTAAAATACTAAAATACTAAAATACTAAAATACTAAAATACTAAAATACTAAAATACTAAAATACTAAAATACTAAAATACTAAAATACTAAAATACTAAAATACTAAAATACTAAAATACTAAAATACTAAAATACTAAAATACTAAAATACTAAAATACTAAAATACTAAAATACTAAAATACTAAAATACTAAAATACTAAAATACTAAAATACTAAAATACTAAAATACTAAAATACTAAAATACTAAAATACTAAAATATTAAAATACTAAATTACTAAAATACTAAAATACTAAAATACTAAAATACTAAAATACTAAAATACTAAAATACTAAAATACTAAAATACTAAAATACTAAAATACTAAAATACAAAAATACTAAAATACTAAAATACTAAAATACTAAAATACTAAAATACTAAAATACTAAAATACTAAAATACTAAAATACTAAAATACTAAAATACTAAAATACTAAAATACTAAAATACTAAAATACTAAAATACTAAAATACTAAAATACTAAAATACTAAAATACTAAAATACTAAAATACTAAAATACTAAAATACTAAAATACTAAAATACTAAAATACTAAAATACTAAAATACTAAAATACTAAAATACTAAAATACTAAAATACTAAAATACTAAAATACTAAAATACTAAAATACTAAAATACTAAAATACTAAAATACTAAAATACTAAAATACTAAAATACTAAAATACTAAAATACTAAAATACTAAAATACTAAAATACTAAAATACTAAAATACTAAAATACTAAAATACTAAAATACTAAAATACTTAAATACTAAAATACTAAAAACCCAAAATACTAAAATACTAAAATACTAAAATACTAAAATACTAAAATACTACAATACTAAAATACTAAAATACTAAAATACAAAAATACTAAAATACTAAAATACTAAAATACTAAAATACTAAAATACTAAAATACTAAAATACTAAAATACTAAAATACTAAAATACTAAAATACTAAAATACTAAAATACTAAAATACTAAAATACTAAAATACTAAAATACTAAAATACTTAAATACTTAAATACTAAAAACCCAAAATACTAAAATACTAAAATACTAAAATACTAAAATACTAAAATACTAAAATACTAAAATACTAAAATACTAAAATACTAAAATACTAAAATACTAAAATACTAAAATACAAAAATACTAAAATACTAAAATACTAAAATACTAAAATACTAAAATACTAAAATACTAAAATACTAAAATACTAAAATACTAAAATACTAAAATACTAAAATACTAAAATACTAAAATACTAAAATACTAAAATACTAAAATACTAAAATACTAAAATACCAAAATACTGAAATACTTAAACTCACAAAATTACGAAACTGCTAATATACACAAAGAATCATTACTCAAAACACTTAAGGCCGATGCAAATATTTAAAAAAGTTTTTGTCCCTCGGCCCTGGCCAATTTTGAAGGGGGGGTGACAAAAACTTTTAAAAATATTTGTACCAGCCTAAACTCACAAACACAAGAATTCCAAGACATTCAAAATTTCACCCTTTGTTTTTGTTGCCTTTTCTGACACTTTGTTGGCTGCATTCCATTTTTCAATTACATCCCTTTCAAGCTCAAATTATCGCCGAAGCCACATCGCAAATTGCAAAATTTAATTATTTATCAAGCAATTTTCGGGCGAATTTTTAACCGCCAAAATAAAAGGAAAATAATCGAAAATTGAAAGCAGTAACCGAACCTGTACGTGTGTGTGAGTGTGCGTGAATGTGGTAAATGAAATTTAATGAATTACCGGCGAAGCACGTGTCCCGGCTTACGAGCCACTCTCATCGAAAGTGAATATTAATTGCGCAGCGGATTTTATTTATTAATTTGCCGGATAAATTTCCACGCAATCTGCTGCGGTAACCTTTTCTCTCAGGTTTAAAAGTGGTGTAAAATTTAACTCACCCTAATAAGAATAAATATTGGGCCGAAATTCTCTCGCAATCTTTTAAAAAGAGAACCTCGAGAGCAAAAAGCGTCCCGATTTGAAGTGGCACACCACCATTAAGATGTGATAACAGTAATCGTAAAAGAAGCAGGCCACGACAGCAAAAAAAAGCCTCATCGTTTTTAATGACCACACAACGCCACGCCAAATTCCCGCGAGAGTTGGGGCGGAAGGGGCTTAGTAGGCTGGGATTAAAAGTGATTCCTTTTCGACCACAGAGTGATGGATAAGTCATTTTAGTTGACAAATATTTAACAGCTTTGGTCAGCTTTATAAAATCTCAAAATATTAATTTCAACTTTGCATTAAACTTGCAAAAAGATTTAACTGCTATTTTAAACGATGTTTGCTTTGAACAATTTTGAATTCAATCTTGTTCAATCTAATATAATCTTATCTTAATCAATCTAAACCAATCTAATCTTATCCTATTTAATCTAATCTCATATTATTTTAAACAAGCAACCCTGACATCAAAATGACCCTTTTACACGTTTATCAGAATTGCTCCGTTTTAAGCAAAAATGTTTCAAACCTATTTGTCTATGATACCACTCCGGACTGGAAAAAAATACTCACTTTAAAAAAGTCCACGGATTAGCGACCCGTGGGAAATCATGGCCAAGGTTGATGTCGCTGCTGCTGCTGCTGTTGTTGTTGGCCCATAATTTGGGGCTCATTATTTCGGCTGATTTGCGTTAAACGGCAATCCGACCGCGAAATGGACTGAGGTTTTTGATGATGTTTTTTGTTACGGTTATGTTTATTTTCGGGTGTGTTAAACTGATATCTATGCTAATTTGATTTCATGGCATTTTCTATACTGATATTTTTCATAATATTTCAATATACAGCAATTCCCCACGAAAACAGCATGATTCGAAAAAAAAGTTCTCCGATCGGGCTCGAAATTTTTCAAGGGGATCCTTGGCCCGTATTTTTTTGTTTGGCCATTAAGGTGACCTACACCGTGTTAGGGTGGTTCGAAAAATGGCAATTTTCGACGATTTTCGCAAAAACCACTTTTTTCAAAAAGTCATATCTCCGCGCCATTTCATCCGATTTTAGCTGTCCTAGACGCGAAGCGAAAGAAAGGTGATAAGTTTGGCTATTTGGGAAAAATAGTAAGAAGTTTCAAAAATCTAGCTTAACATTTGAAAAGGTTGAATGAAAACATAAAATACTGTTTTGAAGGTCTCGGGACCAAAGAGCCTATGTCTGAAAATATTTTTATCGGATTCCTCTGAAAATTTCACATAACATATCAAAAAATGGTGAAGTTATGTTTTCGATACTCTGAGATACAATTTTTTGAAAATAAAAACTGGCTTTTTCGACGCGCCACGCGCAAAAATGGGAAAATGACGAAAACGGGAAAAATCGACTTTTTTCACTAAAACTGCGAAAACTTTAAAATTTCAGCAATGACCTATACATGTTAGGGTACCAAAATTTTCGTAATTAAAAGACGCAATTTAGTGCAAAAAGTCGATTTTTTCCCGTTTTTGTCATTTTCCCATTTTTGCGCGTGGCGCGTCGAAAAACCCAGTTTTTATTTTCAAAAAATCGTATCTCAGAGTATTGAAAACATAACGTCACCATTTTTTTATATGTATAATGTGAAATTTTTCGAGGAATCCGATAAAAATATTTTCAGACATAGGCTCTTTGGTCCCGAGACCTTCAAAACAGTATTTTATGTTTTCATTCAACCTTTTCAAATGTTAAGCTAGATTTTTGAAACTTCTTTATATTTTTCCCAAATAGCCAAACTAATCGCCTTTCTTTCGCGTCTAGGACAGCTAAAATCGGATGAAATGGCGCGGAGATATGACTTTTTGAAAAAAGTGGTTTTTGTGAAAATCGACGAAAATTGCCATTTTTCGAACCACCCTAACACGGAGTAGGTCACCTTAATGGCCAAACAAAAAAATACGGGTCTAATTATTTCGGCCAAGGATCCCCCAAAAAAAATTTGAGCTCGATCGGAGAACCTTTTTTTCGAATCATGCTGTTTTCGTGGGGAATTGCTGTATATTTCTGTGAAATATTGCTTGTTTACAAAGCGCGAAAAACTTTTCCCAGTCCGCCAAAGTAGTCACAAGCGACTGTAGTTTACGAAATTACAGCTTGAAATCAATATTCGTTTTTTTTGCCGCCACTTTTGATTTTACTGCCAAAAGTTTTTTCATTGATTGCTGGCGAGCGATCGAAACAAGCAAAAGTTTCGCAGACAAACTCGAGCAGCCATAAAGTCTAAACTTTCGATAATGTCACCACAGACAAGTGGAGAAATTTCGTTGATTGAATAACTTTGGTGAATAATTTTGACACTTGCCTCACTACTCATTTCTGGTTAAGTTGGGCTTTGGCAAAATCTGAGTAATTTTAATTAACGTTGAGTCGAAATTACGTCGCCTGCTTGTCTGCTCAAAACTTGAATTCGAACGTAATTCCGGCGCTAAACATTTCTTTCCATCCCCCCGTCTCCGCAGGAACCGGGCCGCTCGTCCCCCGCCGGCAAGATTCTCGTCAAGGAAGCGCCGGAAATGCTCGCGATAGCCCACTGGACGGGGCAGATTCCGCGCCGGCCGCCGCTCCCAGACGGCGTCAGCGTGTCGCAGCTGATTGCGCTCGGGTCACGGCGGAAACGCTCCAAGGTGTACTGGATGATCGCCAAGAGCGAGGAGGAAGTCAGGTGAGTTTTGACAGGTGTCCGATGTCACATGAAATGTAGGGGGGGTGATTGGCGTCATTAAGCTTAACTTTGTGAAACTTTTTTTCCGATAAGGGATATTGTTTGACAGTTGTTTAAGCACGAACGATGCGTTTCAACAAACGTCGATTTTCTCACCCAATTAGGATCAAATGGGACGGAATAATTATGGGAATTACCTAGTTATTGTGCTTAACCCCAAGGGTTTCCAGCAGGGCCTCGGACTGGCAAGTAATTAATAATTACATTGATTTTTAGTTGGTAATTAGGTAATTCTTTAATTAATTAGTAATTTATGGTAATTAGAGTAATTTAATGTAGTTGATTGGTAATTTAAGTAATTATTTTTTTTAATTGTACTTCTTCTACGAAACTATTTACTTCTTACATATAATCTATTATAACTGTATTTTATTAATTTCAAATAAGATTGAAACATAAAGATTAAAAAAGACTGGCTCTGTATGTAGAAGGCCTAATTTGCCATAGTTCTCTCCTAAAACTCTCCTAAAATTTATTTTTACATGTTGTTTATAGAAGCTGATTAACAACAAAAGGCAACGCCATCATATATTACCCAGTGAAAAATGTTTAGTGAATCCGAAATCTATTCATTTTCATTAAGTAATTATAAAAATATGTTTTTTTTTTTGTTTTGCAAGCACTACATTAGAATTGATTGTTTTTTTATGCTTTTCCTTCTAATAGGCAGTCAAAATTATCAAAAAAAAGTTTATGTGGATCATATAATTAAAAAAATTAGTGAATTATCATTTTTTTTTCAAATTTTTTAAAACAATTTTTCATGTGATAGCAATTTAAAAATCAATAAAAGTATATTAAAAATAATTTAAAAAATATTGAAAATAATAAAAAAATTATCTAAAATAATACGAAAAATACAATTTTTATATTTTTTCATAATCAGCAGAAATTGACAGTCCTTATCTCTCTAAAGAGCTAAACTATTTTCCCGAAAAATTTCCAAATATGTCTGAGACAAATGTTAATAATCAAACTCAGTGAAATTAAAATCGACTAATATTCAGATGCACAAATTAAATCCAATGTAATTGTCACATTTCACATAATCCGTATTTTCAGTAACGGATTTTTTTAATATGCTTGAGAAAAAAAATGCAAAGTAATGTCAAACCAATGTTGAAAAACATTTTAAAACTTAACGTTATTTTGATGAATTTCACAATTTTCATGAAGAGCCGCTGCAAATATTTGTCAAAGTTTATGTTTGGCTCGAAAAATCAGGGGGCCTTTTTTCAAACAACTTCGATAAACTTGCAATAAACTGAATACAATTTTAAATTAATAATTAATTATATTAAAACTCAAACATTGAAGTAAAACAGTACAGTATGTTGTTTTGCCTTTATGACAAACACGACTTCAATAATCTTCTTTTGCAATTGATTGATAAGGGTACGGTTGATTGAAACGTGAAACATAATGGAATTTCGAATCAGATAATGAACAGGTTAAATTGGCCATAAAACAAATATTATTGTTTATAGCAATTGAGCTACTTATTTTTTACCTGAAATGATGTCAATTTTATAATAAAATAAAACAATTCCAAATTTCAAACCAATTAATTCGCTGTAAGATATTATGTAAACATCACCCAAAGTTTCAGCGTCTTCTAGTGGGGGCATTTTTGAAGTTTGATCGCCTATAGCTATAAATTATAATTGACAATATCCAGATCGGTACAAAAAAATATATAATAAACAGCATAATTTTTAGAACAGCTATCGAATGAGCTATTTATAAATAATTTGGTTTAGAACCGTAGAAATGAATACTTAAATTAAAATTAAATGTTTTTCATCGTAGTGAAAAGTAATTAAGTAATTTATGTAATTAATCATTTTGGACCAGTAATTTGAGTAATTAATTGGCAGACTGGCAAGTAATTAACGCTTCTGGAAACCCTTGCTTAACCCCAACTTGACCACGGTTTCGTGATCAAAACTTTTTTTTTATTGTTTGAACAACTGTTTTTCAATGTGATAAAAATTGCAACGCGCCTTTGTTTGACAGTTGTGAAGGAACGAACGATGCATTTCGCCACGTGTCGTTTTTCTCACCCAATAAGTGGTTTAAATGGCTTAAATTTTGATCAGGTTTGTTCAGTACAGTTTCAACTGTCGGCAAGATGTTCCGTCTTTTGGGAGTTCTCCTAGTAAACGCGTTCCACCGGTTTTGCCGCCACGAGCATTGCTTCGTGGTCGTGCTCAACTTCAACCGGTTGATCGGTTTCACCGGGTACACCTGGGACCAACCGATTCCGATCGTCAAAGCTGGTCTGCTGATCTACGCCATCCTTTACGAGATCCTCGCGATCGTAGCGATCGCCTTCTTCGACCCAGGTCCGGTTTCGATCGACCAACAATTTGGAATGATCTTCGTCATGAACACCGGCCTGATGTGCGTCATAATCTGGGTTTTGCTGGCGCTTCAACGTCGCGATCTGGACTTGATCCTGAATCGCTTGATGGAGCTTCAGCGGCAAGCCGCTGACGATCGCCGCAGGCAATACATCTGGAGGATCAACTGTCTATCTCTGGTGTTTTTGGTGCAGAACCTGGCCCAGATCATCATCTGGAACAACGCCGTCGACTACAGCTGCCCACTGCAGGTGTTCCAAAGCGAGATCGTCGACCGACTCAACGTCGTATGCTATCCGCTGGCTCGGTGAAGACTCGGTGAAGACTTTCAGCGGATCTTCGACAACGTTGGTCCGCTGTTCGAAACGGCCCGGAACGCAAACTCCAACTGGACCAAGCTGGAAAACAACATGAAGAGCTGCATCCGACGTCACCAGGAACTCTTAACCTTAGCCGAACTCCTTCAACGACGACTAAAGCTGTTCTTCCTGTTCAACCTGATGGTAGACTTCTTCCTGATCACGTTCAGCTGCTTCCAGTTCGGCAGAAGCCGTCGCAGCGACTCTCCTCGGTACATGTACAGTGCGTTCGCCGCCGTAACGGCCACCATCAACCTGCTAATGTTTGGAAAAATGTGCGACCAGCTTGAGACGCACGTATCCTCGATCAAGCGCCACCTTTACAGTTCCAACTGGGTCGACCGCCTGGTCTACTCGCGCGTTTTCTCCCCCCGCTATAAGAACTTCCGCAAGCTGATGCTGATCGTGATGGAGCGCACCGAGCGGAAGGTCGGCTTCACGTGCGGCAACTTCTACGCCATGTCCCTAACCACGTGCTGGAGCGTACTCCAGTTTTGCTACTCGGTCTTCACGCTCCTGCTCAGCGTGTTTGAGTAATCGAATTACGACGCAGAGTTCGTTTTTTTTTTGCTGAACGGCGAACCCCGCGAACAAGAGAACCTCTAATTGCAATCTAGGACACACTTGCGGTGGTGGTCGTGACTCCGGGTGGTGCGGTTTTTCTCCGGTGACACTCGTAAATCAAATGTATGCAACAAGCAGAGCAGTAGCGCTGGGATGGTGTTATTCAGTTGTGGCTGGAAGCTAATTTGATTCAAGTGAAGATTTGCAGTTGGAAAATTGAATATATCCCACCGGAGCGTGAATAATAAAAAAAGTGTTGCTATTGACATTATTTTGTATTGCGCAGTACCAAATCGAACAAAAATAAAACAACTCCTAGAAATCTTGATTGCATTGAATAATTGAGTGGAAACTCACTTAATAATACTACTGAAAAACCTCGAAAATACCAAAACATTCCTTGAACAACTCAACATCGTGTCGTACCTTCCAGCTTCCTAACTCGGTTTATTTTTGCAACACTCTTGAAAACATCTATGCACCACCCACCAACCTCGGCAGCTTGGGCTGTGAGAGCTTTCTTCTGGGAAGAAATGCCTGGGCTCCATTACCATATCTAACGGTCAGCTATTTTTATCTTCCGGTCCTGGTCTCGGGTCTCGTCGGGTTAACTTTCCACTAAACATCGTAGGAGGGAAAAAAACGGATGTGTTTTACTGATGTTTTTTTTTATTATTTACTTGAGCAATTCTCTACCAAAACCGGAAATGGATATTATTTGTATTTTTTTATTTGGCTCAAACTTTGTGGGGGCCTTCCCTATGACCAAATATGCTATTTTGCGTCATTGGTTCTCCCATACAAGTCTCCATAAAATTTTGGCAGCTGTCCATACAAAAATGGTATGTAAATATTCAAACAGCTGTAACTTTTGAGTGAATTTTCTGATCAATTTGGTGTCTTCGGCAAAGTTGTAGGTATTGTTGAGGACTTTTGAGAAAAAAAAGATTTTTCAATCAACTTTTTTTTCACTAAAACTCAATTTCCCAAAATACGTATTTTTTGATTTTCGAGATTTTTTTATATGTTTTAGGGGACAAAAATCCGCAACTTTTGAGCCATAGAGAAACATGGTCAAAAAATCTGCCGCCGAGTTATGAATTTTTGAAAAAATAGTGATTTTTGGAAAAAAATGAAGTTTCATGCAGAAACAAGTTTGACATTATTTTTTAATGCAAAATCGAATTTGCAATCGAAAAGTACTTTACAGATTTTTTGATAAAGAGCTCCGTTTTCAAGATATAGCCACCGAATGTTTGATTTTAGCGAAATATTTGCAGTTTTTCAATTTTTAAAAATAGTGACCATGAGTGACCATTTCTAACAATATTTTTTTTTGAAAAGTTCAGAAAATTTGCTATACAATTGTCTAAGAGACATTGGAGATTAGACCTCGGGTTGCTGAGATAGAGCCGCTTAAAGAAAAATAAACACGAAAATTGAAGTTTTCTAAGTCTCACCCAAACAGCCCACCATTTTCTAATGACGATATCTCAGCAATTAATGGTCCGATTTTCAATGATAATACATAAAACATTCGTAAAATTTTCCGATCATTTCGAAAAAAATATTTGGAAAATTTTTTAAATCAAGACTAACATTTTTAAAGGGCCAAACAATAAATATTACGCCCATTTAAAATGCTTGTCTTGATTTAAAAATATTCAAAATATTTTTTTCGAAAAGATCGGAAAATTTCACGAATGTTTCATGTATTATCATTGAAAATCGGACCATTAGTTGCTGAGATATCGTCATTAGAAAATGGTGTGTTTTTTTGGCGATATTAAGAAAACTTCAATTTTCGTGTTTCTTTTTCTTAAAGCGGCTCTATCTCAGCAACCCGAGGTCTAATCTCCAATGTCTCTTAGACAATTGTATAGCAAATTTTCTGAACTTTTCAAAAAAATATTTTTGGAAATAATCACTCATGGTAGAGATGGGCTTATTTGAGCGAACCGTTCTTATGAACCGGCTCAAGCTAAAGAACGAATGAGCGACCGCTCAGAAAAAATGAGCGGCGGTTCATTTTGTGAACCGGTTCTTTTCAAAGAACCGTCAAATCAAAGAGCGAGTCGAAGAACGAACCGAACGAGAGCGAATGAGCGAGAGCGAATGAGCGAGAGCGAATGAACGGAAAGAACGAACGGAGCGCTTGATAAGCGTCGCTCGCGCCGTCGTCGACGTCGTCGAACGGCGTCGTTTTCGCTCACTCTTTCGTTATTTCGCTCTCGCTCATTCGCTCTCGTTCGGTTTGTTCTTCCACGCGCTGGTGACGGTGCTGTTGAGAAAAGAGGGGAAACTAGGTTCTCACCGGTAAGAATTGTTCCAACATTATGGCGCACTTTATGCTTGTTGCTAGCCTTTGTCGGGGCGCCTGTGATTTTGAATCAGCTGACTGTCGCCAGATGTTGCATGATCTCATTATGTTAATATCGATAGATTTCTCAAATGTTATGTACATGTAGTTGTTACACGCATTCGAACATAGCTTGTATGCTAGTTTGCGGTTTTAATCCATGTATTGGACCGTTTGTGATTTAAAATGTAATTTACCACAGCACATCACACAAACTTGGTACTCTTTTGTGGTAATTGTTCAATAGTTTTCTTAAGGCATCTTAAGGTTCAGATCTTCTTTTTTGACGCTTGTTTTGATCAGTTATTTGCTGTCATGAATAAAAGTTATTCTTATTAAACAAAAAACTGCATTTCAAGACTATTTTATCAAGTGCAGCAAAACGCTACTTCAAATATGCCTGTTACGTTACTGAACACCAAATAAAATCTATTGTTTCACAAAATAATGGGAAGATAATTATCAAAACGATAATTCATCTTACTTTTCATTACTTTTAACGATTGAAAGCAATTATTTGGTTGAAAATATTCTCTTCTGAAGAAAATTCAAGTTTGTTCACCTCTCCATGAAAAAAGTTTTCGATATTTGTGGATTTCAGAGATCAATGTTTTTCTCCTTTTCCATATAAAACGTTTATATTTGAAATGCTTTCCAAAAAAGGATAAAGCAAATCGCCGATTTTCTATGTTTTATGGACCATCTCCAATCTGTTCAGAATAATTACGGTGAAAACATATATTTTTGAATTATCAATCAACAAAAATCATACGAAGTGTGACACGCATGGACACTCCATTGGTCGTTTAAAAAATTTAAATATCTTGAGCAGATGCTTCAGTTCATTCCAGTCTATTTTCTGACTTTGAGCAGAATGAGCGGATGAGCCGTTCAAAAGAGCCGCTCATTTAAATGAGCGAACGAAAATGAGCGGCTCACAAAAAAGAGCGGCTCACAAAAATGAGCGGTTTTGCCCACCACTAACTCATGGTCACTATTTTTAAAAATTTAAAAACTTCAAATATTTCGCTAAAATCGAACTTTCGGTGGCTATATCTTGAAAACGGAGCCCTTTATCAAAAAATGTGTGAAGTACTTTTCGATTGCAAATTCAATTTTGCATTAAAAAATAATGTCAAACTTGTTTTTGCATGAAACTTCGATTTTTTCCAAAAATCACTATTTTTTCAAAAAATCATAACTCGGCGGCAGATTTTTTGACCATGTTTCTCTATGGCTCAAAAGTTGCGGATTTTTGTCCCCTAAAACATATCAAAAAATCTCGAAAATAAAAAAAATACGTATTTTGGGAAATTGAGTTTTAGTGAAAAAAAAAGTTGATAAAAAAATCTGCAAAAAAAAATTCCGTGTACCTATTTTTTTCTCAAAAGTCCTCAACAATACCTACAACTTTGCCGAAGACACCAAATTGATCAGAAAATTCACTCAAAAGTTACAGCTGTTTGAATATTTACATACCATTTTTGTATGGACAGCAGCCAAAATTGTATGGAGACTTGTATGGGTGAACCAATGACGCAAAATAGCTTATTTTGTCATAGGGAAGGCCCCCACAAAGTTTGAGTCAAATCAAAAAATACAAAAAATAAAAATGGTCGAAATTGGCCGATTTCGTAGAGAGTTGCTCACTTGACTTTTGTACTGTTCAAAAATGCAAAACAAGGTGCTTGAAAAAAACATACAAAATTAGTGAGTTAGGCGAAAACTGAATAAAAAAAAATACCTTACAAAAGATCTCAATTACATTTTTTGGCCGAGCAATATTTTGACCAAATAAAGGAATTAAAAACATAGCAAATTTAGAAATAAATGGAAAAGATTTTTAATAAATAAATGAGAATATCGTATTTAATTGATAAATTGTTATTTTTGATAATGGTATAATATAATAATTATAAATTGATAAAATATTTTTTGATGTATTCGAATGTCGTGTATTAAATAGAAAAGAAAATCCATTCATGCTGTCTGGGCGCTCGAAAAACTGTTATCCCGTTTTAAAATTCCTCGACGCTAGTTTTCGCTCGAGGTGGCACAACCTTTGACATCAATCGATTTACCACCACCGCCATCAGGAAAAAGGTAAACCATCCGGAAACCAGATGAAGTTCCATCCTAACACTCTCGCTCTGGCTCTGCACTCTGCATCAAAGCATTTCAATTCAATTTTCACGACGATGCAAACCACACTTTTCACGGGGAGGGCAAAATGGCGGGAAGAACAGGCAAAGGTTAGGTTACCGCGTCTCCCTGGTTTCTAGTGTTGATGGTGTGTGGGAAGCGAAAGGCATAACATAAGTCTGGTGTCGTGTGTTTGCATAAAGTGAAAATTTAATTTAATACCTCACTTTGAGCGCGTGGGAAGAAAGCACTCTCGAGCTTCTAGCCATGGAAAGATGCACATTTCTACGGATCTGTGTTGCCAGACAGAGAGAGTTACACAATTGTTTGAAAATGCTTCCAAATGTCAAGCTTGACATATTATTTTATTTATTATCTAAAATGACATTGAAATTAAATCTATTTAAAATAAATATTTGCTTCCGAAAAAAAAAACAATTTTCAGCGGGCCCAACATCGCTTTCCCCAATAAATGATTAAATTTCCAGATCAAACAAAACATCACAAACTTTTTCTCCCTTCCTTCACTCTGCAAACTTCCATTTTTTTCCCGGAACAATTCTATCAAAATTGATGAACGCGGGAAAACGTGACATCGTGGTTCTGGAGCCCCTTATTCTTCGAAACTAGAAACAACAGACAGAACACACACAAACACAAACACAAGAACAACACTTTCACTTCTTCTTCTTGTTTTTGTTTGTCTTGGCTGCTTGTTTCGGAGGAGCAGAGTCTTGTTGTTGTTGTTGTTGTTTCTGACGATGATGTTCGCGCGAAAGGGTTTTCGGGTTCTTCGGTTTGATTCTATGAAAAAGCGTAAATGTGCGTGACTTGGAGTCTCGATAATTGTAATTGATGTTTTCGGAATTGGGGATTTTTGAGCGAAAACATTTATAGTACTCTTGTGTGTGTGTTTTTTTTTTTTTCGCTTTTTTATTACCTTGTAAAATTGCATGCAAAAATGTGAAGATTTTTAGTAAGCTTGACCGAAATGTCAAGTTCATAATTATGTACTATCATCTTCATCGGCCTAATAGCCGTGTGAGCTGAGGCGCAGTCTGCTCTGTGTGTGCTGGGTTTGAATCCCTTCAGTATGTTATATTTAAAGTCATTTCGTACCAAGGTGAGTTGCATGATTTTACATGCGATTTTACCATCACAATTTTCGTTGTTTTTTGAGAGTATTAATCAAAATAAATTTCAAACAAAATGTTTATAGAAATGTTCTAAAATTTGTGTATTAAAGTTTTCAAATTGATTTAGTGTATCTGAAAAAGAAATACCTCATACAACTATTACAAAAAAGAACCTGCTTTTAAATAGATTTCATTTTCGCAAGCAGGTAGAGGGTGACGAGCGGGAATTCCCGGGAAAAATTTCCCGGGAAATCGACCATTTTTGGACCTCTCGATTCCCGGGAAATTTGGTCGAGACTCCCGGGAAATTTTAAGCTTATGAATATCGAAGCAAAATTATATAAACTAATCAGCTAATCAACTAATTCGAAATTGTTTTTGTCATTGGATGTTAAATTTAATATTCGGTGTTCAAGTTTGAATAAACCAATGCATCTCTAATCTTCTTATTCAGAAAGTTTAAATTTTAACTTAAGCATACTTATACATAGTTATTCTTTCTAATTATTATTTCAAAGAGGAAAAGCCTTTTCAAGATAAGTATAATTTACATATCCTCTCTCGAGCATAGCAATCCTCTTAATCTAGTTTTTTTGGTAATGCTAAGGTTTTTTTTTCTTTTTCGATGTCAATAAGTTGTTTTGTGTTTCGCATCAACCTCATTTTTAATTAAAAAAAAACTCTGGCAATCTTTATAAAGTTAAGATCCGCCACATTTGTACATTCGGATTTTCCTAAAAACTATTTCGTCAATTAATATTTACAGTTGACATTAAAAAGAAAAAAAAAAACAAATTTAAATTGTTGTTTTGAGTCGTTATTTTTCATATTGCAAAAATCCCGATACTGGAAAATTATATATTAGCTTTTTTTTACATCACAAAAATCTATAAACAAGTTTGTGCAACTTTTGAAAAATCACTTAGTACGAATTAAGATTCGTAAACATTTTAAACTACAATTATGAGTCCAAAAAAAATCAAGAAGCGATCTTGTATTTGCAGATTCAGAAAAAAATTAAAGGTAGACAAGGCACACAGCATCAAGCGGAAAGAGCATCATGATTGCCGGCGTTACCCTATGGAACAACCTGCCGATCGAGGCGAAGATGATACCAACACTATCGTCTTTCAAAAGTGCTCTGAAACGATCATTTCAAAATTAGTTATTAGGCCTTCTGCAATTTGTTTGATTTTATCTTTGGATCTTTAATAACCTCCTGTTGTTCCTTCCTTGACTTGATTTAAAGTGTTATGCTAACAAGTTGACGTGCCCAATAAAACAACAAATTACAAATTAGACAGTTCCCGAAAATAACGAGGCTAGTAATTAACGTTATATTGAATAAGTGTAAATTAATTCTATCTAAATTCATTGAAAAGAAACACATTAATTACTTTTCTTTATAAATGATTGGCACTATTGGCATAGTTAAAAAAAAACTCCCGGGTCCCGGGAATTCCCGGGAAATTGCAAAATTCAACTCTCGATTCCCGGGAAATTGAAAATCTCGAGAATCGTCACCCTCTACAAGCAGGGTTTTTTTGTAAACCATGGAAAAAATGATTTTTTTTAGCAATGGCACAATTGATGATTTGTTTATGTAATAATTTTCGGAATAAAAAAAATGCCTTCCTTAAAATAAAATCATCACTTGGGCAGGTATATAAATATCTGCACCTTTTCTGATCCACTTGGTGTCTAGAGCAAGATTGCTATTATTGTTGATTACGATTTTTTACTCTCTGAAAAGAATTTACCATTGTTTTGTTTTAATTGTTTACTAAATAATGGTTTAACCTCGAAGTTTTCTTCCTAAAATACCAAGTTTTGTATAAAAGGACAAAAATGAAGAGTTGTAGAGTAAATTTTCAAACAACCTATGAGTCATGAGTTTCGTATGCAGATAGGACCTTTTGGAAATTTAATCTAGAGTAGAGTTAAATTTAAGAGAAGCTTAGTTTTAAGAGAAACTTAGTTTCAATCAAATTTAAAATTGAATATTATCTAATCAAAGCTAATCCAATCGAATTCAAATCTAATCTAATCTAATCTAATATAATCTAATCTAATCTAATCTAATCTAATCTAATCTAATCTAATCTAATCTAATCTAATCTAATCTAATATAATATAATCTAATCTAATCTAATCTAATCTAATCTAATCTAATCTAATCTAATCTAATCTAATAATTTTCTGGCATTATATTTTTAAGTTTAAGCCAGGGGTGCCCAACCTTTTGTCCCTGCGGGCCAAATTTGTTGTTTCAAAAGCGTTGGCGGGCCGGATAGTTTTCGTTGACGAAAAACAGATGATTACATTTTTAAATAAATCTTTCTCAATTTTTATCCTTAATATTTCAAGTTACAAAGAATGCTGAAGAAGGAGGATGCACATTGCACACAAACTTAAAATGAATCTCGATTTCTGTGTTGTTTTTCCTACAAGGCTCTTTAAAATTCAAAATTTTGCTTTTGAAAAAATCAGTTTTAATTGTTTTTCTTCTAAAATGATTACTTCATTAATGTTGTACCAAAGATTTTTTAAGTTTTCAAAAAACAATTATAAAAATCCGTCCAAATTTAAGGCAAAAAATGTTCAAAACTTTATTTTAAATATTTTTTTTGCATTAATCAAACATAAAAAAATCGATTTCGAAGAACATATTTTTGAAAACATGAAAATTTTATTTTCTTGAGAATCAACTACATTGTTTATTCCTTTCATTTCATTATTTCATTAAATAAATATTTGCAATATCATGAAGGGCCATTCATTGAACAATTTTCAGGATCCCTCGCGGGCCGGATGAAATGGCTTCACGGGCCGGATCCGGCCCGCGGGCCGTAGGTTGGGCAGGCCTGGTTTAAGCCTTTTTGAGCATAACTTACGGTAAAAAATACATTTTCATTCATATAAAGTGTCCATTTCTGCGCGAACAACTCGAACATAGTCTTGCTGAGATACAAGTTGTATTGTTAATTTGATTTTGGTTGACCGCGGTGGATTTTCTTGAAATAATTCGAACTGTAAAAAATCCACCAAAGCATCTACCACATTGATCACACAAAAAAAACTGTGGTTGAAAAGTATCCACCGGAAGCTAGCCAAGAAATTAGATTATATTATAAATCAAATTTACAATGCAACTACAAGCTTGCATAAAATTGTCTAGTTTTATTATCCAAAGACGAGAATTATAATAGATATTTTTTATAGAGACTATTGCTGCCAAAATTGTATGGAAAGTTGTATCGATGAACAACACTCGAAATGCCTTTTTTTGTCAAATACCCCCACAATATTTAGGCCAAACCAAAAAAAGATGTATAAAATCGGATTTTAACATGTTTGTTTGTATTATTAAATGCTGTTTTTGTTTATCTTGTTTTTTCAGCGACTGGATAGCGGCCATCACAAAAACGGTAAGTAGTTAAGACTTCTTTTGAACGTACGAATTCACAGCAAACTTCCCAAATGAAAATAATTAAATTCAGCGTGCATAAGCTCTTTCACGAGAAAAAATATTCCAAAATTCATAAGCCGCGGCTCTTGGCCATTTCCTCCACCTTTGAATTTTTGATTGCCGAAACCCCCAAAGTGACGAAATGCATTTCCGTTCAATTCCCCCCCCCCTCCCCCCCCCCCCACCATAAATTTTTCAGTGGCAATCAAATCTTGTTCTCTCTTCACACAAAAAAAAAAACACCGAGAGTTGGGAAATCTAAAATTCTATAATAGATTTGACCCAGCAGCTCACCATCACCAACAGACAAAAAAAAAATAAAAGAGAAAAGCTCCGGAAAATTCATCACATTCAAATTTGAACAGCCAATATCGAAGCTTTTGCGATTCGGAAACGCAATTTGAGGGGGGAAGGGAGGAACTTCGCTTTTATTGGCATTTGGGAAAACTAAGGGATGGGAAAAACTCATTTGAAATTCCCTGCCTAATTTGGCGGGAGCGTGTGGTTTTTAAAAAAAAAAACGATGCTCCTCGCCCCTTTTTTCAAGGGGGACGCCACTGCTGCTGTCAGCTTTCTGGAATTCTGGAAATGGAAAATTTATTCGACTTTTATGTGTGAAAGAGAGAATGTCTCTCAAATTGATTGCCGAGAAATGAGCTGCATTTGATTTGATTGACGCAGATTGTCTCGGCGTCGTCTTTGGGCTGACGGCAGAATGTGGTGTGATTTAATGGTAGAAATCCGCCTGTGAATTGTCACACTGAATGTGGAATATATCAGCTTTGGAGCAGACGTGCAGGGTGGGAGAGGCTAATGCCAGATAAGTCCTTTTTGATGTATTCTGGGCTGAATTACAATCACTGGTGTCACTTTTGTGGAAGGAGCTCTGATCTAGGGGAAGTTTGATAAATTATACAGTTTTTGTACAAAATCAATATAAAAAAGTTAGAACAAAAAACAAAACTTAAAAAAAATAACTTTTTATGGTAAACTTTTCCTTGAAACTTGCTTAATCACTTTCCTAGAGGAAAGAGGCACGATGGAATGAGATGCTTTTAGTCTATTTGATGAAAAAAAAAATCAAACTAACGTTGTTTACACTACAGAACGTTACAAATCTAAGAGTAATCTTCGTCCAACGGAAATGATAACCAACACCGCCAAATGAGACAAGACATCTACCAGACTGTCTGTCTGGGGATCTTTTTGTTCTTAGCTGATTGATTTCACCCCTTTCTCTTGGCTACTGGTAAAAAGCTTTTCTTCAGGGTGTTTGTTCTTGTTGGAAAAGTACGGGATAAACTTGTCAAAAAAGTCAACAGCCTTCTAGAAGCGTGCAAAACTGACAGTTAAATCAGAGACGAACAGACATGAAAGCTCGAACTTTGTTGTACTCAAACAAGATGCCCGAAAACGTTTAGTCACATTGCGTGCAGTTTCATGTTAGCGTCCACCTCATGGCGGTTTTAAAAACACCAAAAACACCACCAACCCTTTCAAAAAAAAGCTCTTGAATTGTTGATTTAATATTTAAATTATAATAGTGATGTGTTTGTTTGTCTGTGATTAATGTTACACGCTAAATTAACATAAACGAAATCATATTTTTAAACATGCAAATTTTGTTAAATTTGTTATAAAAAAGAATGACAAATCTTAACCAAAAATCCTAATCTTAAACCCAAAACATCATAACCACTAAATGAGGTTATGTTTTCCCGTCAAAACAAACCAAATAAAATCATTTATCAACTAAACCAAACAAAGACAACAACCCATAAGAAACCACCGAAAACAACCTCCCAAATCCCGCTGACAGAATAATTGACCGGGTAAGACCCGGATCTCCGAGTGTGAGTGCAAACGGAAACAAAAGAAAAGTATCGCGAGGAACAGTTCCACACGCCCGCTCCGTCGGACGCCCGAAAACGGAAAACAAAAGACCCCAAAGTTGGGTAATCTTCGTAATTAGTCGATGAAACAAAGGGATTTTCTGCTCGGGCAACCGCCGCCATCTTTTTTTTATATCTCTGTCAAACGATACACGGTGAAAGGAAATTGATCACAATGCCGTGGAATCGAGATTGGCGGCGTTAATTGAATGTTTTTTTATTTCGTTTTTTTTCTTTCAATTTTGTGTGAAAGAAAAAGTACTGTTTCCGGATTAATTATCAGTTTGATTAAAAAAAGGGGGTCAGAAAATCCTCTTTTATTGATAAATAATTGAAAACTGGAAGGATCGATCCCGAATCCGAATCTCACGTCCCAATTCGAGTCCATTAAGAGCGGTGCTGCGGCGGCGGGTGGTGCTTATTTCATGAATCAAGTGCGCCATAAATATATTTATTCGAGTGGCACTTCATTTCACAATTATCCCCAGAAGCGGCGCATCCAGTTTCGCACGCGCCTGAAAGTGGGCTCAAAATTACGACCTTTTCCCCTCCCGAGAGAGGGAGCGAAAAAAGGTGCCGGAATTTAATCACCCGAAAAGAAAAATCAAATGATAAATTACCACAGCAGCAGTTGGGGTAAAAGGTAACCAGCGCGAGCGTTAATAAATTCCCCCAACGCAAAGTCGTAAACCCGGG
This sequence comes from Culex pipiens pallens, assembly GCF_016801865.2. Lineage (NCBI taxonomy): Eukaryota > Metazoa > Arthropoda > Insecta > Diptera > Culicidae > Culex > Culex pipiens. The sequence continues at coordinate 129,331,143 of NC_068937.1, forward strand.
GAAGGTCTCTAAACTGCTTAGTAAAAATGCAGCAGCAACAGAAAAAAAATCAAACAAAAAGGAAAGGTGAGCTCGTAAATTATGCCCCAAAACTGGGTAAGGAATGTAGATAAATTATGCTGCCGACGAGCGCCGAGGGCATTGATCTTTTGGGAGTGAATGCCTTAGTAAGCAAAACTGGGTAGAATTATTTTGTGTGGCATTTATTATTGACGTAGGATCAAGATTGCGGAAAAAAAACTCAGTTGCTTCAAAAATATCCATCTTCATAAACTTTAAAAATCATTTCCATCGTATAATAGTGTCCATTTCCCTCATCTTTGATCACGTGAATCATTTTCCAAAGTCCAGCCGGTACAAAAGTTGGAAACATTTCCGAGTCCAAAATCCAATCGTTGACTTCGAGTGTCCTAGCCAAGGGGGTTGACACATCAAATATTTTCATTCGAATCATTCTGCTCATTCCAGAATTATTCTGGAATGATGCTGGCAAAAACATGATTATTCCGTTTCTAATTAATTTTGATTTTGCGTGTTAGCGATCAGCAGCTGTCATTTTATTGAAGGGAAACAAATTCTCGTCATTTCAGAATCAATTCAGAATGATCGGCTGGCAACCTAAGATTCGAGGTTCCATCATTCCGTTGATTCCAGAATGAAATCGGAATGATATCTTTGAGCTACATCAGCGATGCCCGACTGGCACTGGTCAAAGTGTTTCTGGAGAAGCCGGTTGGTTCAACATTCTATGGTGCTGCACCAGAACCTGGCCGATCGGGGGCCGAAGAACTACCTACCGGAGAAATCGTTGACAGGTTTCCTGGAATTGGTCATCTGGGGTAACGAGCACGGAATAGGCCACTTCCCTAGCGGAGGGCGAGTCCTTCGACAAGCGCTGTGGCATTTTGAGTATTCACAAAAGTCTGTTCCGGATGAACCCGATCAAGCTGCAGACGGTTCCGTCCGTTTGTGTTTGAGACGGTCAATTTGGTGTAGATCGCGGACGAATTGCAGCTGGACGAGGGAGACGTTCAACAGAAGGTGCAAAACTTCGCGGCGGAGAAGGTCGAAGAGATGATTGAGAGGGCGAAGGGAAAGTTGACTGGGAAACAGAAGTAGCCAAAGTTGCCGAATCAGCGAGAAGCGACGGAAAAGCGCGCGGAAGAGGTCGTTCATCGGTTCAAGGAGGTAGATCCGGACAAGCAGCTGGAGGTGCTATCGGCGAAGAGTATGACTGAGCTGACCCGCAGGATGGTCGACTACGAGGACGACGACGCGGCGGAGTTTATTATCATGTTCTACGAAAGGCAAGGGATGACCCACCTGGACGCGGTCGCCGACGCCATCAACGAGGACAACATCGACGAGGTGCTGGCTGGGTTTTACGAGAAGGAAAAGGACACCTACAACGACATGCTCAAAATGTTGCACTCTCACATTCAAAAACGCGGGGATCCAAATCCACCGCGCGGTTCCTTGATTACGATGACGACGACTTTGGCTTAAACACAAAATCCCGCAACAACTCCACGTAGTGCGTCCATCCCGGGAATTCCCGGGACAAAAATCCCGGGATTTTCCCTAAACCGGGAATTCCCGAATCCCGGGATTTTTTATATTTTGTCCCGGGAATTTCCGAAATTGAAAAAAAAAAACATTTTTTGGTCTGGAAACTCAGATTTGGTTGGGGAAGTAGATTAATGAATACTTAGTAATCGAAAATCATTTTAAAACATTAGCAAATTTGTAATCGGATCATATCAACATTTATTTGGCTTATAAGGAAAAAATATTAAAATTTTAATTTACTGATCCACAGAATGCTTAGCGCTTTAAATATTTTCATTAAATTTTATTTATTTCATAAATATTTACGTTTAGTGATGATTTAAAACCTGAAAAAAATTAATTATTTTTCATCTAACATCGGCATCTGGAGCAAATTAGGATAATAGTAACGAATTAAGATAGCTGTTTAAGCCAATATTTTTTGCATAATGTTCTGATATTTTTTTTTAATAAAAAAAATTAGTACACCGATTATCTAATTTATGTGTGTGTGTGTGTGTGTGTGTGTGTGTGTGTGTGTGTGTGTGTGTGTGTGTGTGCAACCAACCAAACGGGACCACGCGGTCACTTCTTACAAATTGAGTTGTTTCCATGTATTTTTAGATCTACATTCTATACATGCAAATAACTCGCATAGGCATTTGATAGTAACAGTATTCCTAATTCCAGGCGTCGTTCACCAAGCCGTGATGGTCTTGTGGTTAGCATTTTTGCTTACCAATCCAAAGGACGGGGGTTCGAACCCCGACTCGGGCGACTTTGATTTTTCGTTCATGTTCAGTGTTTCAAGATTAATATTTCCTATACTTTCTCGTTGGGAGCAGATGGGAATCGAACCCAGGACCATTCGCTTACAAAGCGAACACCGTGACCAGTCAGCCACGGCCGCTCCCCTTACACCGATTATCTAATTTATTGCTCTAAAATATCCTGAACCTATTCAGACTGCAGTCCAGATTTCCTTCAGTTGGCGGTAGTGGCTTAAATATAATTTTTTAAATATTTTTTTTTTTGTAAAACATGACATTATAAACTTTTCTAGAATTTAACATTGGATGGTATCATTTTATTTGTTTTCGTTTCTTGTTTTTTTTTACAGTTTCAATGAATTTCTTCAAGCATTAGAAGTCATGTCATATGAAAAATAAAAGAAATTTTTAAAAATTTTAAGATGATAAATATGAAAAAAAATTAAATCACATTGGATTAAAAATTATGATTCAATCAAAATCCAAAGCACAGCAAAAAACAACAATTTTTAATATTTTTTAAACTAACTAAAAATCGCTGTTCTTGTTCAGATTGAAGTATAGATTATCACCAATTAACAGTATTGAGCTAATTCTGTATTTGTAAGCTTGAAAAACATAACAAATTTAACAAAAACGTAGATTTTATGACTGTTTAAAAAAAATCCCGGGATCCCGGGAATTCCCGGGATTTCAAAAATATTTTTCCCGTTTCCCGGGAAATTCAATACCCGGGAAAATTGGACGCTCTAACTCCACGTCAAGCTCAAAGGCGGTGCCACCAGCGCCGACGACGACTTGAGGAGGTCGGGGAAGTCGCGGACGAAGGGGATCGAGAGCGGCGGTCAATTCTAGCACTACGGGTCGGGGAAGAGGGAGTCGCGGAGGTTGTAGGGCGTCGACCAGCAAGATTGACTTGTTCTTGGTTAGTGCAGCGTCGCCGGCGAAGACAAGCTTCCCTGCGAGCGGACGGAACATTTCCAAGGTGGTTTACATTTCGGACGAGGATGACGATTACACACCCTCCCCGTCACGCTGAAATATGTTACATTCTTTTTATTTTGGAACCAGTGTTAGATTGTTGCCTTTCTTATTTCTTATCTTTTCCATTCTGGATTCGTATTCCTAGATTCTGGCCCGACTTGCCGACCTGTAGCCCTTGGTCGTGCAGCGCTTCATCACGTCCGAAATCTTGACCGTCTTGTTTGCCCCGGCCAACTCCCGCACCAGCACGAGGACCTTGTCCGACGTGTTTGGACGCTGTAAATAAAGAACGATTTGTTAGTAGGTCGTAATTTGAGTCGTTTATAAAAAGTAACTTACTGAGTGGTCTTCTGTTCGGTTTAGTTCAGTTTGGTCTTGGACATTTGCAGCAGACGAAGGGCCTCCTTCACGTCATCCTTGTCAACCTCGTCGGCCGGACAGAGCCGGGCAAGGGCGGTCGAGAGCCGCAAAATTCCCAGCAAGTTTCGGGCCGAGGTGAAGGTTATGGCGCGTTTGTTGCGTGTTTCGCGGCGCAGTTCTGCGTACGCGTTGACAATATACTAGGACAGTTCCGGCGTGAAGATGAACGGCAGCTTGCGCTTGCACAGTGCGATGTACCGGCGGCTTTCTGTAGCTGTTGATGAGGGTGATGTGTTTGGCCAGACGAAGATCGTTGTCGCGGCCGAGAAGGTCAAAACGGGAAAGCAGAGCGGCTTGCAGTTGGATGTTCTGCTCGATGATTCGACGTGGTTCTAACGGTTGGACGCCGGATTGGCCACGGCAAGGATCGACATGGGCCTCACCTCGGTGCGACGGGTAACGATTCTTCGAACCGTGATCAACTTGTCGATGCTCTCCGGCTCCGGCGTTCGGTGCTTGAAGTAAACCTTGTAAAGATTGACCAGCTCGACCGGAATCGTGTTCCGCGCATCATCTCCTCCTTGCCGGTGACACTGCCATCCTGACCTGGGTCATTTCCATCGTTGGTCAGTGGAGCTTCCCCACCGGAGACAGCGGACGCATCTCCCCAGCTACCGTACGGGATACGGCCAACGCAGGTCGAGGGGGTTCTCGCCGGATTGGTTCACAACGAGACAATCTTCCGCCACGGCAATCTGCTGGTGTAAACGATAGTCGAAATGGAGTTGGCCGCGATGGTGGTTGGATTGCTGGTTAAAACTCCTCCACCCAGCTCGTCACTGGCTTATATTTTAAACGTCCTCTTCCACCAGTAAATTCGATGAGGTCCACTTCCGGGTGCCTCGTTTGGATGGTTGGGATATATCCACAGGGACTTTTGCTTGCCGCACACGACGACAGAACGAAAACGTGTATAAAAACATTGGATGAAAACATGTTGTTTTGTTTTGATGTGATGACATTTACACGCTAATCTGAAAAACTCATATAATAGAGCAAAACATTCTCATCATTCCAATTATTCTGGAATTAAACTGGAATTATTCCAGAATGATCGAGTGTCAACCCCCTTGGTCCTAGCGTTATAGGGACATTCGTTGGGCTTCATAAGGTTTGGCACATATTTCACAACTCTTTCGTAATAATCGCTCCAGAAATTGTCTATAAAATTGCACATGTTGATTGGGCCAATTTTCATCGGGTATCGGTTGAACTGATTGTTCCCCAAAGAACTGTGGTACAAATCTATTGAAGTCTTAAAACAACACATTTCACACAAATTTAAACCATTTCAAAGATACATGACTAACCTCAAAACTGTCTCCAATGTCCACAGTTTGGATAATTTTCCCCGATAGAGCTGCCGTCGTTCGGTTAAGCTTGCGGACCCTTACGGTACATTCCATCATTCCGGTGCCGTTGCAGTAGCTGAACGAATCGAACATCACCTGGACCGAGCTGGCGGGGGAAATGGTCAAAATAAGCAAACAAGAGGGGATAATTATCGTCGGAAGCTTCATTTCCAGCAATAATTTTAACCAAACTGAAGCGGTTTGAGCAGATTTAGTACTGGCTTGCCTGAATCGTTTGCGTGACTATCGTTGCAAAAGTAATTTCATCTAACTAACCAGTTATTGTTTCAGCAAGGAAGTTAACATCGTGACATCGGTATAATGTAAATGCAATGTTATTTTACCTCAGCGATAAAATTTGCATCAGTTTTTGATGTGAAATTTCACCTTACTCCATGGGAAAGGTGAGCATTATTACAAATCAATGTACAATAAAAAAAATGCAAAGCTTCGTTTTTGGATTCATGAAGTATCGCGCGCCTCCTTCGAAGTACAGTCCAGACTCGTTTATCCCGAGCAGACGGAAATAACTTGGGAAGGTCAGTTTTTGATATTGTGAGAAGATCGTAATATGTTATTGGGATGATCGGATTAGTTGTTAAAATAACAAAAATCAATAACAAAGATTTGTTCGAAGAATAACTTAAACTGTTATTATGTTGTTATTGCAATAACAAACCAATAACACAGAAGGAATCATGAAGGAATAACAAGATTTGTTATTTTGTGCGGAGAGGTGGAGCAGCATAATAACAAAAATTGTTATTGAACTGGTATGTCTCCATAACAAAAAAAAAGTTATTGTTTTGGTTTATTTGTAATTTGCAAATAAACCTGCAGTTGCCATAACTCCTCTGTACTAGTCAGGGTTGCAGAGTCGGGTACCTTCAAGCGACTTTGAATCCATACTTTGAAGACAACTCCGACTCTGGATGCAGGATATGACGTCAACGCCGATTTCAGCTCTCCAGAAATACCCGACTTCACAGATTCCGACTCCAAGTAAAAGTTGCTGAAAATTAGCTGATGCTGATGCCGTCTCAGAGGTCTCACTCCAGCTCGAACTTCAACGTCGGCTCCGACTTCTTGGCTCTGTGAAAATAATAACAGTTTTTGTTATTTACATTTCAAAAATTCTCAATAAATAAATCAATTCCCTTAGGGAATATAACAAAATTAAAAAAAAAACTTTCAAAAGTTAAATTTATTGGATTAATTTTAGCTTAAAGACCCCATTTCATGGTTAAGTAAATGACCACGATGAAATTGGTCAAAATTATTCCATAGTTCTAGCCAATATTAGCAAAGTCCCTTAGGGGGTATATCGAATAATTAAAAAAATCAACTATCAAAATTTCAACTTTTTAGAATAATTTTAACTTAAGGACCCCATTTCATGGCCAAAATAATGACCCTGACGAAATTGGTCAAAATTATTCCATAGTTCTAGCCAATATTAGCAAAGTCCCTTAGGGGGATATCAAATAATTAAAAAAATCAACTATCAAAATTTCAACTTTTTAGAATAATTTTAACTTAAGGACACCATGTCATGGCCAAAATAAAGACCCCGACGAAAATGGTTAAAATTATCCCATAGTTCTAGCCAATATTAGCAAAGTCCCTTAGGGGGATATCAAATAATTAAAAAAAACTTTCAAAATTTCAACTTTTTAGAATAATTTTAGCTTAAGGACCGGACCCCATGTCATGGCCAAAATAATGACCCCGACGAAAATGGTCAAAATTATCCCGACGATCTAAACATATTTAACAAAAGAATAACAGATTGTGTTATGGACACTTAGAAACTTTTCCATTTGTGCGATTTATGGTAATTTTATTTCTAAGTCAGAATACCAAACGAATAGAAAATCTTGTTATTAGGAGAGTTTTTGAAATGTATAACATTTCCTCTTATTATCGTGTTATTAAACATTTTCAATATAATATCACATCAATACCAAATCTTGTTATTTTATCAGAAACTGTTATTATTTTTTCTTCTTGAAATTGAAGTTCAGGATAAAATAATAACACTTTTTGTTATTTTAACAGGATTTGTTATTGAAATATTATTAATTTTGTCATTACCGTCTGCCCGGGATCCGAAGACTTCGGAAAATTTAACTTCGGATAATCGAATCAGAAAAAAAAAATTGTCCAATTTTGTATTGTTGAGCTGACCTCTAAACTACGCTAAAGTGATTAAAAATGTTCAAATCAAAGATGGCGGTAACGAAATATTGGAAAAATGCATTTAAAAAAACTTTAAAAATAACAATCAAACCGTTGTAACGTCACGACCGAAATTTTCCTTTCTTTCCCTCCTTAAATCACCAGTTCGAGCGAGAAAATCTAATGATTCAATTTGCAACTGATTCAACCATTCCAAGTGTAACAAAATTAGCTCCGCAGCCTTCCACAAGTTTAACCCCTGCCAAAAACGTGTAGCTTTTTTAGGAGAACGCGCCCACATCCGACCAAGCGCTATCCAAAGGGCGTAATACAATTTATTGCTCACTTCGGAAATCGTACCCGCTCCCGCGTCACATCCAATTGAAAGGAGGGCAAATTCTTCTCGGAACGTGTTCGTGGAGCAGGATTCTTTTCGGTGAAAGATTGATTTTTCCACGAATCAAAACAAAACTTCCATTGACGTGGGTTTGATTTCTAATTTCCATACCTCGCGGCGATCAGATATCTTTTCGGAAAAAAACGAATATGGCGCTCGCTATAAAAAGCAAACTTCGTTTGACACTTGAGACGCTTCGCCATTATGGCGCACACGTTGATTGCGGGTTAAGCATTTCCGAGAGTTGTTTACGCCACGCAAACAAAAACTAAATTTAGAAGCGCGCATTCCGTTTTGTGTAGAAACGAAAGTGTACCTAGAACAAACAACTCACCTTTTCGCTTGTCTTATCTTGCAGCTTCCACCACCGCCGCAGATCGAGCTGGTCGTCGATAAGCCACACCTAATGGGCGTCTTGCGGAGGCCAATCGTGCGGATACGACGTAAGTGTTTGTTTTGCTTGGAGAATCCACAAATAAGCTTAACCCTTAATCCTTCCTCTTCTTCTTCTTCTACACTTCCCTCTGGAAATCGTCATCACCAGCGGCCACCAGCTCGGAGGTGTCGGCCCGGCGAAAAAACCGCACCAGCATCGAAAACAACACGACCAAGGTGCGGGGCGAGGCGGCGGTGGCCATCATCAAAAAGTCCACCCAGGAGAACTCGGAACCGAAGGGTTCGCTGGCCTGTGCGCTGCCCTGGGGCCACGGCTGGGGTTGGGCGACCCTGCCGAATGGCATCTGGAGCGGCGGTAAGTTGCTTTTGTTTACCCACTTTTGACGTTTGTAGCTGCACTTAATTTTGGGCGCCTTGCCAAATGGTTGCTTTATTTCTAAGCGTGTAAATGTAACTCAGTTTTTGACAGTTGCATAGTTACACCACGTTGATCGCTCCAAAGTAGAGAATATCAATATTGGTCACAAAAACCTTAGAGAAATCTGAAGTATTTCAGTTTCTTAGGTAAAAAATGTCCTGACAACTAATTTGATGACTTATGTTGCCTGTTTTGTGTAAGCTCGAAAGCTCCAACTAAATAGTAGAATAGCAACAACAACAAAATAGAAGAAAAAAAGACGAACCCCCGTCTCCGACGTCGATCTCATCACATTAATTGAGCTCGCTGGGCTGGAAATAAGCGCAGCAAGATGGGATTTCATGATGATTTCCTTTTTTTTTCGCTAGCTTTTTCTCTCAAAGTTGCGTTCACAAGAGATGATGACAAAAATCGAGCGCGAAAAAAGCAAAAAAAAACGAATCCCATCACATCCGGAGCCTTTGCCAGTCGAGTAGGGGCAGATATCAAAGAGACACAAATCCTGATCTTTCCGAGATGGGATTCTGGGCTTGAATCAACTTGAATTTGTTCTATACCTAAGTATTTTTTTTACCATTTTCGGTTAATGCTTTTTACAAGACCGTACAACTTGAATTTTCAAAATTTGTTTTTTCAACTTATCTCTTTTATCATTAGGTTTTTCAATTTTAGGTTGTTTCAAGGTTGTTTATCTTGATTTCATCCATTTTGTGTTTTTTAAACATAAGTCCTTTCATATTGAGTTCTTTGGAGCGTTTGGTACGGTATGTCCACGCATCCTTCCTCCCCTGTTGATTCTGAGAAATGTAATCCGTTCTCAGAATCCTCTCTGCGGTAAACACAACGCAGTAGGGCTGGCCGCTTTAATTTTTGAAATACATTTTCGGGTGTATCCGAGTACTGCAATTATTAATAATGACAAGAAAAGTGCTTGGGGCGTAATCTTATCACAAGACTTTCCAGCATGCTTTCATCGGACTGGCTGCGTTTGTGTTAGATTAGAGATTAGATTAGATAAGTCCTTTCATATTGAGTTCTTTCAACCTGTTTTCTTTTCACCCTGATTTTTTTCGACTTAAAATTCTCCATCATTATTTATTATAACTTTTGAAATTTGAAATTTTGAATTATTGTTTTTTTAACTTATTTTTTTTAATTTCAGATTTTTCAACCTGAGTTTTTTTTCAACATAAGATCTTTTGTTTGGTTATTTTATTATTTTTTTTGTTTTTGCTTGAATCATTTGTTGAAAATAATTACGAGGCAGTATTTGTAGATTCTGCTCGGTTTGTTCTAGAGGTCGTATCGAGGTGCTCCGATTTGGATGAAACTTTCAGCGTTTGTTTGTCTATGCATGAGATGAACTCATGTCAAATATGAGCCCTCTACGACAAAGGGAAGTGGGGTAAAACGGGCATTGAAGTTTGAGGTCCAAAACACATGAAAAATCTTAAAATTGCTCGCATTTTCGTAAAACTTCATCAATTCCAACTCTCTTAGATGCATTCGAAAGGTCTTTTGAAGCCCTTCAAAATGTGCTATAGACATCCAGGATTGGTTTAACTTTTTCTAATAGCTTTTGCAAATTACTGTTAAAAATGGATTTTTTTAAAACCTTAATATCTTTTTGCAACAGCCTCCAACACCCGTACTCCCATAGGTCAAAAGATGGGTAATTTCATGCACTATAAGCCTATGGTATTAACTTTTTGGCCAATCGCAGTTTTTCTCATAGTTTTTCGATTTTTCTATAACATACATTTTACAACGTTAGTTTTTCCCCTGTAGGCCACCATAGCGGCACTTTTTGGTCTCAATTTTGTCATATTCGGAATCCTCGGACAATTTCACATAAGTAAGAAGTATCGGAGTTGTAATTTTGATTTAAAAAATATTTAAATAAAACATTTTTGAAAAAAGAAATAGATCTTATTTACCCTATGATCAATACGTCAAATGCTGTATCAAGTAGGCGAAAACTTGTTTTACCCCTAATCCGACAAAATTCTAAATAATATTTTAATTAATTCTAAATGGAATATTTCTAATCAAATTCAAAATTCCAACACCTCAATCTAATGTAAAATTTTCTGAGGATTCCGAATATGACAAAATTGAGATCAAAAAGTGCCGTCTTCTTGGCCTACAGGGCAAAAACTAACGTTATAAAATGTTTGTTCTAGAAAAATCGTAAAACTATGAGAAAAACTGCGATTGGCCAAAAAGTTAATACCGTAGGCTTATAGTCCATGAAATTCCCTAACTTTTGACCTATGGGAGTATGGGTGTTGGAGGCTGTTGCAAAAAGTTATTAAGGTTTTAAAAAAATCAATTTTTAACAGTAATTTGCAAAAGCTATGAGAAAAAGTCAAACCAATCCTGGATGTCTATAGCACATTTTGAAGGGCTTCAAAAGACCATTCGAATGCATCTAAGAGAACTGGAATTGATGAAGTTTTACGAAAATGCGAGCAATTTTAAGATTTTTCATGTGTTTTGGACCTCAAACTTCAATGCCCGTTTTACCCCACTTCCCTTTGTCGTAGAGGGCTCATATTTGGCATGAGTTCATCTCATGTATAGACAAACAAACGCTGAAAGTTTCATCCAAATCGGAGCACCTCGATACGACCTGTTTCACATCGGTGAAAAACTCGCTCTTACATTGTACGTTATAATTTAAAAAAAAACACGCAAAATCCACAATAAAAACACACCTTTTCAGGTCGCAACGAGCAACCTGGCATTGATTAAAGTGGCTGAAAATAAACCATTATAAAGCAAACCAAAGCAGATTGAAATAGGGGAAGTATACCCATTTTAATCACCCTAACCTGCTCGACCAATTCTCATCACTTTTGCCATTTTCCGTTATTAAATCAACATTTTCAGATGTATCAACAATAGAGAGTTGCTTGCTCACTTTTATTTGAGCTATTTATTACCTTGAAACAGTTATAAAAAAAACCTTATGAAAGCTGTAATGATAGAACTAGGCTGAAAAAGGATATAGTTCCCCTAATGCTAACGAGAACGAGTTGAGGGATAAAAATTATTCTCCTCAGCATCAGCCAACCGAAAGCCGAGATTGTGAAACGTGAAAAGCAAAAGTAATCATTTTCGGTGGACTTTTCCGGGCGTCCAGTTTGTTGGATTTGTTTCTCTTTTTGGCATTTTGTTTGTTGGGCCGTTCTTTTATTTTTATGCGTTGACTGTTGACTCTGTAATCTTGTTTTTTTTTCTGGCGAATGTTCGGTGGTGAATTGCGAGATTTTCCAAGAATTTTTATTTCGAAATGAAAAGTAATATTTTTCCGCCTGGAAACACTGGACCTGTTTTTAGTTGTGTGACATATTGATCCATTACGCGTGATTGAGTGTTACGTGAGATTTCCGAGAAGGTTCTGGATGGTTTCCGGCCTTGGTACCGCCCAAATTTGCATATTCAACATCGGAGGCGTTAAAATTACAGCTACACGCTGAGAAAAAAATACCCAGCCTAATTAAATTTCACACTCGAGATCGCATCTAAAACAATAAGCTGTCAAGAATTTAGTCCTTGCGGTGAACAAGTTTTTAATTACCCTCACTCGTTGGCTTCTGACAAATAACCTTTTTTTATTTTGGCTCCACTTCTAAAATGTGAACCTTTCCTCGTGCGGGGGAAAATTTGTCCATTAATCATAATTATGGGAGGGCACCTTCTGTGAGAAGAGATGCACCATTGGGAACCCTTAAGGTGAGCTGGTCCTCCATTAATTAAATCTGCTTTCGTCGCGTTTTCACCTTTGAGCGAACCACGCGCAATTATGGCAAAGTTTGACAGCTGTGTGGGACGGTGCTATAAAAAACTTTCTGCAACTGTCAATCACATCGTTGCTGCACTTTTGTTCGAAGTTTAGTCAACTCTTTTTTATCGCATAGTTCGTCCTTCCGGTCAGTTCCCTTTGCAACCTGGAAACCGTCCACTTTCATCGCATATTACAGAACCAAACCAATTTATCTTCTGCTTGATGCCTTAATCAAGAGCTCCGATGATTGAAGATGAAAAAGTTTGCGATCAGTCACAGCAAAAAAAAGGAAGGGAAAATAAATCCAACGACGAGGACCGGGTTGACGCAAAGTTGGTTCGTTCACCGGTCTGGTCGTCCCCAAAAAGTTGATCACTTTTTCTCCGGGACGGCACCGAATAACCATCTCGAACATATTCATTTATTTATGACACAGACAAGTGTGTTTGAAATTTTGATGAAAATGGCCAACCTCAAATCAGCGTGTTCAATGACAGTTCGAAATGAAAACAATCCCACGCAGTTTTGGGTAAACCCTTTGAGAACTCGTAATTTCAAACTATACTCCAATTGTCTGTGTCATCCCTGGGTTATGGATGAGGATGAGTTTTATGAGATTTGTTCCGAAAGAGTTGGGATTAGTCATTATGACGACTGATATTGCCCCTTTTTCTGCCTTTCAGTGCTTGCGTGTGGCTTCACCGGCAAGTTCAAAAGGACCTGCAAGTCATCTCTCTGGTTTCCATTACAGATGACTTTTGCCGCCGACGACGACGGGGTCGGTCCGCTTTATATATGGTCACCCCCACCCTACAATTTTCCACCGGAATAATCCGGATTCGTTCTGAAAAAAGAGAGAGAGAGAAAGAGAAAGTGGAGAGGGTTAACTCTATTCACGTATGACAGAGAATAAGGAGAAGCCGCATATGATTTATCCTAATTTTAATTTATATTCATAGAAACTCGAGTGCAAGTGGCACTGGATCTGTTTTCTTTGCTGTGCGATGACTATTTTACCCACCCTTTAAATACGTTGAATGAGTACTTTTCATTTTAAGTGAGTGTTTAAATAATCACTAGGTACGATTTAGATTTAATGTTCATTTGAACCATCAACTGTTTTTAATTAGCTTGCTTAGCTTCTGATTAAAAATTATCAGTTTTTTTTCGGGGGTTCAAGGCTCCATCCACTTATAAAAACGTCGCCGTTATAAAAACGCCGCCATCTTGGAAGTTCAGATTACAAACACTGTGAATCAGTATTATTCATATTACTTTGGTAACACGAAAGGTGTTATCTTGGTTAAACTCAAAAGTCCCATGCAAATGAGTAAAACCAATCCAAATTTGTAATGCCGATTCACTGTGTACGGGCGCACTGTTTGATCGACCAAAAGAAAAAAAGCAAAAAAAGGTAAACAGATAAATCACTTTTTTCGATATGAATTTTCAGCCAATATTGGGATGGAATCTCCAAGGATATGATAGATTTTGCCATTAGCAACACAATTCACGTGTTTTTTCAGGTATTTATCGTTTGAATTGCGGGAAATTTGAAAATCAAAAACCCAAACAATGATTTGTTATGGGCTACCATTTGACAGCTATTGTTTTTGTTGTGGGCTCTCATTTGACAACCGTACTAATGTCGACTGTTGTCAGTTTGCTTTGGTTGGAATAGGGTTGCCATCCCCCCGCTTATATCCAATTTTACATTTCCAATATTTTATTTCTAATTGAGAATTTAACATTTTCAATTTTCTTATTTCATATTGGGGTAATTCTCTACCAACTCACACGAAATCGGGAAAAGTTGCCCCGACCCCTCCTCGATTTGCGTGAAAATTTGTCCTAAGGGGTAACTTTTGTCCCTGATCACGAATCCGAGGTCCGTTTTTTGATATCTCGTGACGGAGGGACGGTACGACCCCTTCCATTTTTGAACATGTGAAAAAAGAGGTGTTTTCAACAATTTGCAGCCTGAAACGGTGATGAGATAGAAATTTGGTGTCAAAGGGACTTTTATGTAAAATTATACGGCCGATTTGATGGCGTACTCAGAATTCTGAAAAAACGTATTTTTCATCAAAAAAAAAACACTTAAAAAGTTTTAAAAATTCTCCCATTTTCCGTTACTCGACTGTAAAAATTTTTGGAACATGTCATTTTATGGGAAATTTAATGTTCTTTTCGAATCTACATTGACCTAGGAGGGTCATTTTTTCATTTAGAACAAAATTTTTCATTTTAAAATTTCGTGTTTTTTTCTAACTTTGCAGGGTTATTTTTTAGAGTGTAACAATGTTCTACAAAGTTGTAGAACAGACTATTACAAAAATTTTGATATATAGACATAAGGGGTTTGCTTATAAACATCACGAGCTATCGCGATTTTACGAAAAAAAGTTTTGAAAAAGTTACTTTTTTGCGTTTCTCTTTGTTTCGTCGTCCGTGTCTGTCGCGGGTGACCATGAACGGCCATGATCGATGACGACCAACTTTTTCAAAACATTTTTCGTAAAATCGCGATAACTCGTGATGTTGATAAGCAAACCCCTTATGTCTCACGCAAATCGAGGAGGGGTCGGGGCAACTGCTGTGTGAGTTGGCGGAGAATTACCCATTGTCTAATTTCTAACATCTGTTAGAAAGCCACCCTCTTATATTTTAGATCCTTATTCTTTAGAGCAATTCTCTACGAAATTAGTTAAATTTGAATTTTTTCATGATGTCAAAATTAAGAGTTTTCAGCACTTTCAAAAAGTATTCTTGATTATAAAATTTCGCTTTCTTTTTTGGCACGAGCTTAAAACTTCGCCAAAGTTATCTTTCCTTTTCCTTTGTTTTTCCATAATTTGGCACCGAACACGGAAAAAAAACAATTCTTGAAATCGTGAATTAAATTCACGAATGCGAGAACCACGAAGGAATATATTCACGTTTATATTGCAAATGCACCATACTCATGAACACGATTACGAGAATTGATTTTTTTTCTGTGAAAGGCCAACAAGGTTTTAACAATTTGAAAAAACTTTGGTTTTGCCTTGTTTTCATCAACATCATGTTTTATTTAAAAAAAAATCCTGTTTTTTTCAATCATTGCTCCAGATAACAGATTTTGTAATATCTTGGGACTATTCTTTTATTACGTAACGCCGCTAGGGTGCATATGTGGAGAGACTCGAAGACTGTGTTTTCAATTCTGGACAGTCCTAACCATATCCTAAATTATGCCGAAGATACCAAAGCGATCACCGATCATAAACCTATTTTGGAAAACCTGCCCAAAAAATGTACGGAGAGACTTTTACGCACAAAATATGGTTTCTTTTGACATGCATTCGTGATGCATGGACAAAATTTCATTGAAATCAAAAAGGAAAAAAAAATTGCAAAAACTGAGAAACTAACCCTATTTCTTTTTTTGACTATTTAATTATTTCAAAACAATTGTATAGTAATTGCTTGTCTATTTCTAGCCATTCGTTTTGAAGAGGCCCTATAAGCTATCGTTTCATATGTTTATAGGACCTTTTTCAAATAAAACTCTTGGTTTGATGATTACTACTACTACTACTTTTTTATGAAATGTTTCTTTCCGTCCCTTCCGGCAGCACTGACCTGGTCCCAGTGCGAGGACTCGATCACGCTGCACGCACTGCCGACGACGCACTGCACCAACCTGATCGAGGCGCCGTGCGCCGGCGGAATCTACCACACCGAAATCAGCGGGTTCGACCTGCACCACGGCATCGAGGACGTCGGCGGCGAGGACTTTGACTACGCGATGGACTGCGGCGATTTCATCTTTTAAATACTCTCACACACACATTAACAATGGCACACAACACGAACACACTAATACACTGACACATATCCACGGCGAACTGCAAATCGTGCATGAAAAACAGTGGAGAATTGTAACAAGATGGCGACCGGCGACCATGGAAACAACAAAAGAAAAAATATGATAAATTTTTTAAAACAATACTCACCTCACCAAATCGGAACACGAAGTCTCACACACACACATTCGAACGCCGCACCGATTTTGTATCGCGCACTCACCAATACACACTTCCACACTTTTGAACACACACACAACTTGCAAACATTTGGGCGAACGAAACGTCGCACGTCGATTGACAACTAGATATCACACCTTAGGTAAGTTCAAATTCAATCTTTTTTTTAATAACAAAAAAATCTCACCACTTATCGGACTCAATCTGTTGATCCAATTTCCACCCTACAATGTATCGATAAAGTAGTGCAGCAGCACTTTTTTATCCGCATGGCGGCGTACCTCATCATCATTTTTCAATTTATATTTTCCGCACACTTCCATTCTGCAAACGATTCCTTCTCCTATCAAGGTGCAAACCCGTTTCAGTTATCCGCGGGGATAAAACGGAATGGTGCACCCAAAATCGAAAGTCTTGCTATTTGGCATTGTTTTCTGAAACTGTGAACCCGAGTTCGAGCTCTGTCAAAACGTTTTTGTTTTTCGCTCAAAACTTTTTTTCTGGGTGTACAAAATGTTGCAGATAGCTAGCTGCCAGTAACAGCAGAGTTCCCGCCCCGCTAAACCCATTATGAGACCCAATTTCGTCCCGGCAGGAGGTTGCCCGGGCTTTCCCAGGGTGGAAAGCTGACGTAAATCGACCTTCTTGCCAGAGAAGACGCACCGCGACGTCATGGCTTGTTTTCCCATAAATTATGAAGAATAATGGATATGGCAGATTCTCCCACCTCCCCTTCACCAGCGCCATCTTTGCTGTTGACAAACCTGGGCGGGGCCGAGCACGGCCATCAGTCTAGCAGTGGGTTGATTGTTTTCGCGTTTTTGTTGACACCTTCGTTTCGCACTATCTTGGGTTGTTGATAAAATTTTAAATACACACTTTTCTCTCCGTGTTGGAATTTTGTGCGGCGTTCTTGGCGAAAGATAACCAAGTTGGCGCTGCCGACCGGATTGTCAGCTTCGAGTTGAAAAGGGCTGATTATACGCTTACTTTGCATATTTATTAGGCATTATCTAGATTAGTTTTCCTGCTGGAAAATGAATAAATTATGATTTATTTTTTAAAGGGAGCGTTTTTTTATTACGTAGCGCAAAAAACGGACTTTTGTACCCCAACTCCGGCCCTCTCATAACAAACTTTCCTAACAAATTTTAAAATTGATGTATGGAGCGTAACACGCGTTCGACCACCCTCCCTCCCCAACTGCGTTACGTAATAAAAGAAAGCTCCCTAAGAAATGTACCATGAACCCTTTGATGCGTTTTCAGCGCTTAATTTTTGAGAGCTTGAAAGACCAGTTATGGTGTGCAAAAAGAATTATTCATTCATTCAATTAAACAAAAGATTTTTTTCTGTTTGATGGATTAAGAGACAAAATAATTTATGCCATATTTCTACATTTTCTTTCTATTTTCTAGCAAGTTCTTAACCGAAAATTCCACCGATAATCAATTAGGATGACCCAAAAATTACATAAGCAAAGTAATCAGTTTTACTTAAAACTGATTCAGTCGTAGAAATCCTTCAAAAGCTCTGAAATTCAACAAACCTAAACAAAGCAGCCAATCCCCATACACCTAGCGAAAATTTCTAGTGAAAATAAACAAACAAACATCATCAAAACCAACAACAAATGTCTACCCGTGCAACAGAATAGTGAGTTTTAGTCGGACATCAGCTTCACCGTGTGTGTAAACAAACCCCGGCATTAACAAACATAGACGTATTGTTATGAAATAAGCAGATGAAAACTACCAAAATTTAAGGCGCACATTTGTGAGTATTTACTAAGTTGGATAAATGTTTTTTATATACCCCATAGCGATTGAAAACAAAGAAAAACAAAATAAACGATGAATGTGGGTGTTGATCAACAAAAGCATACTAACGTAAACAAACAAGTGTCACTCGTAGTGTGCGGTCATAGCTTAGTGTGGGTAATTGATAACAAAACAAAAAAAAAATGTAATATTTACCGACGGAAAATGCACTCTGAAACAAAAAACACCGATCGACAAGTGTAAGCAAACACACGGAAAAGATCTAATTTCTAGAGATTTTTTTATTCGTAACAAATATTGCCTTCCCGAGTAAGAGAGAAAATTATTGAAAATGTTTTTACCACGCAAAGTAAAAACTAATGAAGAGTATTTAAAAATAATGTTTGCATCAATTCGAGAGTTTAAAAAAATCAAAATTAGAATTTAACACAAAAATATTAATTTGTTCCCCAATCACCTATACCACCATCTATACCATCTGTTTGTAAACCTTTTTCATAGTAAGACACGTTGATTGACAAACTATTTATCGCGCTCTTTTCCTCTTATATATTTGAGAAATTGAGCACAAAAATCTCAACATCGGGGAAAAAATACTCAAAAACGAACATCTTGCACCCTAGGGAATAAAAAAACACTTACGCAATGACGCAACAAAATATCTAAGTGACAACTAACAAACAAAAAAAAACAAAAGAAATTGAGGTAAAGCTTAATTCTACATTAAACACTAAATCGACACGAAGTTGTAACGAGATCGGTACGGCGTGGGAAATAATGCAAAATACTCGACGACGGAGCAATCCAAACACATAAAAATAATCTTAGTAGTAGTGTTAAACAATAAACGAAAAAAAAACATAGAGACTGTACCTACCGAACAAACAAAAACAACGGGATTAAAATTAGTGCGAATCCTTTTTAAGTCAAGTTTTCCAAGTAAGATTTTCCATTGAACTTGTTTCAGACATTTTAATTTGTTGAAACTTTGTAGTTTTAAATACAAAACATCTAATAAAGAGGCAAAAAATAATCCCTTCTTAAAAGGGAGAGTTGCAAATAAAGTGAGACACAAAAGTTGAACCAAATGTCGACAAACAAATCAAGCCGAGATATGTGTATGTTTTACAAACAATTAACAAAAAACATAAACAAAACAAAAAAAAAGACACTGCAAGTCAGCGGAGCAGAGTAATCCCCCTTGTAGTATCTATAGCGTCCTCCACAAACTAGCGAAACGTTTGTGAAATGCGGAGATCTATTTATAATCTTAAAAACTACGGGTAGGGCCTAGCAATCGACCATAACTGATAAGTGACTTCCACCAAAGCCCCAACGCTTTCTCGCGGCCGCCGCTAGGTTTAACGCCGACTCGATTTTGAGGCTAGAAGGAGTGTACTGTTTACAAGGACCAGACCGTGTAAACAGTGCACGCGAGCTGTCAAATGACATCACGGCGTAAAACCTAATTGCTCATCCTCTCGGAAGAGTGTCGAAATTAAGATGTTGAAAACAAACCTATACTGAATGTGTAGCAGTGTTGATCCCTTTTATCGGTGGCCCCTTCATTTGACATTTGACATAAACAAAACAGCACAAAACAAAGCAAAACGTGTTTGTTTACTAATAAACTCCGTTTTGCACTGTTTTGCGCTGTAATTACATCCCGAAAAAACCGTAAGTGTAAGTTTGCCAACCGTTAACTGAAATGTAAACAAAACAAAGACGTTTTATCAGTGCGAGCAACTGTGTTTGTAAACGATATTTAAACTACAATAGCCAGTGTGATGAAACAAACAAAAAAAAACATAAACAAGTGTTAGCCAACCATCAATCAGCAGAAAGAAATATACAATAGAAGTAACTGTTTTAGAACATTTCAATAGCTGTTTAACAACAAAATAAAGCAAGAGGAAAACTAAATACTGCGTTGTAAAAAATTGGCGAGCGTGAAGTTCGGAGAATTTTTGCAATTTCTGTGCGGCAAAATCGCGGGACGATTTTGACGCCACAAAAACATTACTAGCAGACTATTGATAATAAAGAAGAAAAACATTTTGACAGCTTAACATAAACATCACTTCTATCCTTTCTGGAGACCCTCAATCCAAAACAAGACCAATTTTGTAGTATCCACAAATTTGCTGCTTCGGAAACGGAATTAAAAAAACTGCTGAGCAGAGCCTTCAAAAGCAGCTTTTCACGAGAACATTAACAAAATGTTGCACCATTTTCACAACAAAACCGGTGAGAAATGTC
Organism: Culex pipiens pallens; assembly: GCF_016801865.2. Taxonomy (NCBI): domain Eukaryota; kingdom Metazoa; phylum Arthropoda; class Insecta; order Diptera; family Culicidae; genus Culex; species Culex pipiens. The sequence continues at coordinate 129,351,464 of NC_068937.1, forward strand.
AATTAAGCCGAACCCCGATTGCCCCGCATTGTCTCCCCGACCCTAAAAGTTTTCCAAATTTACCCCCTGCATCAAGCAGACGAAAGCAACTACAAAACAAACAAGCAAAGAAAATGCAAAAACAAAACCTGAATGTGTTCATTTCATAATCCGCACGTAAAACGGGCGAGCTGTCATTCTCACACATACAAAATGTAAACAATTGCCGAACCTCCCCCAAAGTCAAAACAAGAGAGCACCTCCACGCAAACAAGATGACAAAACAAAACAAAAAACTTTTGTTTACCCCTCATCAGTAACTGTCAATCCCGATTCAACCCATTTGCCAAACCAAAAACACAAAAGAAAGAGATGTAAACTCACTGTCACTGTTAGTCATTTGAAGCTCATGAAACGGAGAAGGGTTAGAAAACAAAACATAAACAAACAAGAAGAAAAAAAAATGCCGAGAAAAATCAATAAATAAAGAAACAATCAGAGAGAATGTTGAAGATCATGAAGCAAAAATTCACCAACTGCTTGATTCATTGCGAAAGAACACTTCCCTGGTGAGGCGCTATTTTTATGGCATTCGGTCGCCATTATGGCTCGCGCAGCTGTCAGTTTTTGTCCCACGCGTAGCAGCCTCCTTCGATTGAAGCAAATCACTGCGAGCAAATATTTAATTTGGAGATTGCCTTCACGCTGGATTTTTTTTTTTTTTCGTTGGACGGAATTTTCCCGAAATCAGATAACGAAAATCAAGCTAATTTACACATTGTGTGCGGGAAAATGTGCGTATCATGAATTCATGAGATTTCGTTCAAGGCTCCTTACTTGATATAAGCTGACAGATAGTGAAGCCAATTTCATTAAACAAATGAAGATCGGCTGCGTAAACACAACAACGGCGGGATTGTAATGCTCGATATCCGGAAAACGTGCCGTTTGTCCGCTTCGTTGACCCGCAGTTAGGTCATGTTGACTGGGTCATTCCACCATAGAACAACATTTAGAACAATTTTTCATTTTCGAAAAGTTTTTGACGTTTGAATAGTTTCAACAGTAATTTTACCAAAAGATTTTTTAATTGTATAAATTTTGCATAACAAAACAAACCATGAAAGCGTCACTTGAGTCCTGACGTAACTAGCCGTCAAACTTGAAATAATACATTTTAATTATTCGTCCTGTCAGTGTCACACGCCCGGCTCGTTTCCATTTTCCATCCAGAAGCAACGAGAAAGAGGTTTTCATTACGCGCTTCACAATGGAACAGAGTTAATTAACTTTTTGTTGTACCTCTGTCACAATAGACTGATTTCAATGTTTATTCAATAAAGGCTCGAAAATAGGCAACACTGCTGTCAAAATATTGTCATTTCACAACATTGATTCTTTGAATGCTGTAATTTATTCAACCTTCGCGATGACAGTTCCCTTGTGTCATGTGTCACAATGACAGCTCGCGCGGTGACACCACATCTGCGCCTAACTAACAACATTATGTTAATTATTGCTCGAACTAGAAAAGAGAAGTTGCGCCAGATTCAAAACTGCGGAACCAACTTTGAAGAACGCGGTGCGAATTTCTCCTACGAGCGCGAGTACCTACTATGCCGCGCCCAGCAATAATTAGATGGAAACTAAATTAAGTTACTGTCATCTTTGATGGGAAGCTGGCGGCACTGCTGAACGCGCTCGCTCGCCGAACTACCGGAACGAATTTTAACTCAAGTTTCGAAATTAGTGAGAGTCAAAACTTAATAAAAGATTTTTGTTTTGTTTTTAACGTTTAAGATTAATTTGCCACAATGAATTAGTTTTAATTAATAACCAAAACTTTTAATTGATAAAAATTAGTGAAACTTTTTTCTAAGTGTATTTTTTGACAAATTGATTCGATAACACGTTCAATTAGGGTTACTCAAAAAGGCACTAAACGATATACAACTTAAATTAGGAACATTTCTAAGAGTGTATTTAGACGAATAATCAAAATTCCACAAAATAGAATCATGCCAGACCATACAAAAAAAAACAAAGCTGTCATCCCATGAAACACAAAATCGCTCCGTTTGACCCATTCAATTCGGCACAAACAAGTGCAATGACCTAGTTTGAACGCTTGTGGCGTCATGATGAAATGCATTTCGTGCTATTTTCCCCTTGTTACAGGCTCCAACTCCGGGCAGCACATCCGAGAGGATGTCCGATGTCGACAGTGTTGCCAGACTTTTCGCACTCGCTGTCCAGAGTGATTTCCACGGCTTGCTGCGCGCCGTTATTGATAATAGTTCTGACAGCTCCTGTCATCTTTTCTTCTTCTTTTTTGCTGCTGGCAACCCTGCCTCTGTCCAACGACGAACAACCGTTTGTTCGTGCAAACTGGAGCAGAAGGAATGGAAATTTATCTGACGGTTCTCCCCGCGTTCTCCCGTTGTTGACCAGAATGCAGTCGCCAAACTATTTCCGAAACCAGGTCATCGCCGTCCTCATAGTTGAGTGCACTTTGGCGATCACCGCTCAACCAGAAATGCAAATATTTTAAGCACTTTAGAGCACACTGTGCCGGCCATCGCGCATAAACAAAAGGGATGCTATTCCAAAGGCATGGCATGCTTTGACGCTCAACAATGGCAGAAACCGTGAACTTTGAGGTTATGGACAAAGTTTTTCGCACTTCTTAACAGGCGGAGGCTTTATTGAATTGGATTCGCGGCCACGGCCAAAAGTGATCTCATGCCCCAACTTGAACGAGGAATTGCCCACGCGCGCGTCCACGACGCCGCTCCCGGAGGCGTCGTTACCTGTTGCACTACAAAGCCGCAGCACCAGTCAGTGGTGGTGACTAAAAGCTCCGACACGCGTGGGGATTCGCTTTCGCACTCTCTTTTGCTGTGTATAACTCGGGCAGTTTATTTTCTTGGCGAAAAGTTGTCCCGTCGTCGACGACGACGACAACGGTAATGGCCTCGAACAAAATGAGGCCATAAAATGATATTTGATGGCGGGGACGTGAGCAAAACTTGCTGCCTCGACTTTGTTGTTCGCAAAAATCAATTTAAAGCCACTTGTCACCCGGTTTTTGGGCGAATCGCCGCCGCCATTATGGCAAAATTTAATCCGGTAATTGTTTCACCGCCATTATGGCAGCTTTGACAGCTGCGCAAGAATGTTGCCTTTATGGCGCACAACCCTTCCTCATTCCGCAACTCGACACACGCTGAACGTGAATCACCCACACCGAAAATGTTAAATCACGTCATCGAGTGTGCCATGACCTTCCGCTGCGAATAAATTCAAAAGTAAACAGAAGAGAGAGAGAGAGAGAAAAAGCTCTGAAAGCCGGCAAGCCCATCATTAGTCAGTGGTGGTGGCGGCGTGCCACACGCGATTCGCGTCTGTTTACTGTCGCGCTGTTGTTGTTTACCGTCATCGTCATCTGTCAGCAGTCGTATCAGAAGTTGGAGTCAGCCGCTAGACATTAATCATTGCTGATAGTGGGGTGGCTATCAGATGTTTTATGTGGCATTTGTTATTAATTTTTTTATTCAATTAAAACAAAATTAGTTTACAGATTGGAATTTCTATGAACGAAATTCGCCTATTTTGTCGCGAATTTAAAAAAAAAATTATTCCGATTTCGCCAAAACTAACCTTTCTCAAGATTGAGTTCGGAAGAAAATGTTAAATTTGAAGAACCAAAAACGAATCAGAATTACTTTTGTTTTCCTTAAATCTTGAATAAGGTTTACTCAAATCTAGCATTTGCAAAGAAACTCATTTTTGAGTAACAGTACTTACGACGAAATTTGAGTGATTTTGTAAGAGCAATCATGCAAGTGACGTCATCGCAAACCCCACAAAAAGCTCTACTTCTCCAAGCATGCGGATGCTAAAACTGTAAACAAAAACAAAGTGGGCCGGGCCGGCATCGATGACGGCTGATGATCGCTGCTGTCGGTGTGTGCGTGACCAAAGACGACGCCACGCAAAGACTAACTACTTCAGCTCTACTTGGGCAGACTTTAGTCACTTGCAAACCGCGGTCGCGACTAGACACGATCCCTCGACTTGAGTTCGCTTCGCGATTTTAAATCTGGCTGTGATTAATAACCCGTAACATACTCCCCCTCTCAAGTGGGCACTCCCTCAACAGGTGGCGCGCGGCACACTGCGATCGATCGAGCGATTGGAGGTATTGTCGGTTTGCGTTCTTTTTGCGCACTTGTGCGCGCAAATTTCGGCTCAATTTTGGAAATAACCTCATCTGTGTATGTGAGATTGTGTGTTTGTGCGTGTTTTATTCTTTTATGAATGACACTCGCTCCAGTGGGGCGTGACTCAGCGGCGTGTTTGCCAAATGTACCGTGAATTTTAATTAAATTAAGTGAACGCGAATTCATTGCACGAAATTGACTGTCAAATTCTGCTGAAAGCGACAATGACGACCGAGAAGCAAGAGGAAGAAAAAAAACCGTTATGTGGCGCGCGTTTTTTTGAGTTTCGGCGTTCGTCCGTGGTGTGGCGCTGTTGACAGTTCAAAAAAAAACGAGGAAAATGCACTCTAATTTATTTTTGCTCAAAAAGGTTGTTGCTAGCTGGTGTAATTAAGGGTGGTTTTCGCTTTAGCGTGCATTTTTTTTTTTTTTTTCAATCATTCCGCACAAATTCCAGAGAAAAACAAACAGTAAATCACACTTTTCCAACCAGCGAGTGGGATTGTGTGGCTGCATTTTGCAGTCGAGCAAAATTAAAATTCACAACAAGTGAATCAAGGACTTTTCCAGTCGATTGGCGTTTTTATCATGTGTGTTTACAGTCGGATTAAATTAAAATAAACAAGTTAAATGCAACAGAATGCGTGTGGATTACTACCTTTTGAAACTGCTCTTTTCAGTGGAATTTTTCAGATTATTTTTCGGGCTTAATTACACTCCAGCCGACGTCAATTATTGGCTGGCTGAAAACGGATAGCAGTTGACTGTTTAAGGTTAATTAACTTTCTTGTTTACGTTACAACCCAATAACTCTAAAAAACCTCTTAGTTTTCATCGAAACCTACGCAGGTATGAGTTATAATGTCAAATGTCAAATTATGAAGAAATATTCAAAATTTTGGTTAATTTTAAGGGAAACTCATCCCAGTCTGACATTTGACATCGGAAAAACTCATTTCTAAGCAAGTTTGGTTTTGTCGAAACTGAGAGATTTGTTATGAGCTTGTGGAGAGAAAAATGTGTTTTTCGTACACTCAAAATCAAAATTATCCTCAAAAAGATTACTTTCCACCTTTTTTTCAAATTCACCCGTCGTCACCTTTTAAAATGGTTTCACTCTTTTTTAAACTGGTGTAAATTGTGACACTCTAATTTGAAACACATCAACCGTCAAAGTTAATCAGAAAATCAAAACCTTTTGTAAAGGTTAGTTATTAAATTATACTGAACAGTTCAACAAATACTTTTAAAGTATAAGGTTTTGAAAGTTTGACTTCTTTCCTAATGTAGTTGCTCTGACCATTATGACAACCTTGGTAAATTTATTTAACCCAGACACAAAAAAAAACCAATGCCAAATAAACTCTTTTCCAAATTCGGAACCGTCTTAAACACCTAATGTCCAAACCTAAATCATCTCCAGCTCCAACTCTGTTTAGGTCGTTGCTCTGGATTTCCTTTTCCGGTGCAGAGCAAGGTGGTCCCATTCCAAATCTGGAACTGGATCGCTTCCCACGCACGCATCTGTACGCAGTGTCAAAACCCCCGAAAACGAACGCCGCAACAAATGATCGCCACCCACCGGAGTAGCCAGCTTAGTCTAAATGAGTCATTGATTGTTTTCAAGTCACCATCTCAGACTACCAAAGTAGGCGCCGAGTTCGTACCTTGACGGTCATCGCCTGCTTGCGAAATCTTCTTCCTCGAATGGTTAAAAACGAAGAAAGGTCGCGAAACTGACAGCAGTGTTGCCAATCTCAAGGAAGTTGATTGAAAAGTGATAAAAGTGCGATATTTTGTCTTTGTCAGGAAAACAAAAAAAAGCAAGCTTCATGAGTGATAATCAGCAATATTAATCAGTGAAACGACGAAACGTAGTGCCAACAGCCAACAAAAAAACAGTGCTAAACGACTTGAGCGCGAGCGTCAACCCGCCGAACCCCCGGCCCAATTATGGCAGCGCAAGGACCGACGACGGCCACCCCCGCCGTAATGACATCAAGGCTTACTCAGATGCAGGTAAGTTGGGGTGTTTGCCCACGCGCCAAAAGCGCGCCAGCTTGCTTGGATTGATTTCTGCGTGTACGATCGCTATTTGCAAGGCAATTTATGGGAAAGGTCGCGCGCGCGCGACTGCTTCCCGGTTGGGCTCGCGTGCAGTTGGCTGTCAAAACCTGACAGGTCGGGTCGTATGTCAGCGGAGAGGTGTTGATTTTATGCGAATTTAAGTTTCTTTTTGTGGGAATCTTCCTTGTTTCTAGAAAGAGACTCGCCTTCTTGATTTCCAGCAATGTAGAATTTATTCGTTCTTACCTCCATTACATCACCTTGTGCAACGATGACCGCGAGTCGTTGAGTCATCATGCCCTCATCTCAAAACGGTGAAAAAGCAGTAAAACTTTGAGCGTAGTGCGGGAGATTTTTCCGAAGTTGTGGTTGTCACCATAAAATGATTTATAGCTGTGAGTCAGCAAAATATACAGAATCGCTACCTCACGATATGATGCGGAAAAGCATCACAACTTCCGAGATTTGTTTGTTTCGATATTCGACAAAAAAGTTATTCCAAGACTCTATTATGGCATCTGCTATAAAAAACAATTTGGACACTTTCTGGTTGGATTAAAATAAAACATTATCAAAATCATTTCATAGTGTATAGCAGGAAATCTTCACGTTTAAAGACCCTCGATCCATTTCTCCAGTTGATACACAACGGGTGCATCAAATCGCAGCCATAAAACCCAACCCTGCAGTAGAAAGTGGTAATTTATGGCTTCGCAAACGACATTTGTCAAGGTCAAACCAGCAACTTGCCCCAACCTCCTGCCAGGGTGCCTGCAACAGTTCCAAGCGATCATCCGCCTGCGTTGCATTCCCCGCCTACTGATGCTGCTGCTGCAGCAAGCTTGTTTTCAATTAAAATTTATGACGCAGCCCTAGAGACCCTAAATAGGGTGACTGGCCTAAGCTGACTAAATCGATCTGGCAACGTATGTTTTGAGCTTGGCAACACTGATAAGTTTTGCTGGGAGTAAAGGTAAATGCTCGTTTGGATACGTCAAACTTGTGTCTGTTTGGGTACGTCAAATTCACTTCGACCAGTCTCCCTATTAAGGATCTCTACGCAGCCCTCCCTCTTGAATAGGCGCCACCACCGCTAGATGGCACTGCATGCGTTCTTCGCTTGACAGTTACAATTTGTAATAATTTTTGCTTTATTGGAGCGACGATTTGGAGCTATGTAGAGGTCATTAAAGTTTTTTTTTCTTCTGCTCCATCAATTCGCCATTAGGGTGCTGCGCACTATTTTATTTCAGCGCCAAATATGGCGTCCAGATCATCTTCCATTTGTGGATGCGATTATTAAAAATAAAACGAAGAGTCCGCAACGCCTCCGTTTGCCATAAACCGAGCAGGCGGCGCGCACATGGTTTGTTGTTGTTTGTTTATGGCGCGATGACAACCGCCGTGTGGCATCTTTTTGCACGTCATCTGCAAATTTACCTTTTTTTTTTCTAGGGTGCGGATTGCTTACCGGATCTCGCCACCTTGCTGCGAACCAGAAAGCCATAAAAAGTCGCCGGCACCGGCTCTGATGGTAAGAAAAGGCACGCAGCACGAGATTTCTGGGCCAAGATTAGATTCATCAGGGTGGAAATGTGCCGCCGAAGGAGACGTGATTTATGCTCGGTTCCTCTTGTTAAGGTTCACCGGTGGGGGCTCGTCCCGTGCATTTAACGACAGGAACCTTTATTACACGCGCAATTTTAAAGCTTTCATCCGAATGCGGTCGCATTTGACGTTCGGCCAAAATGGCGGCGACGCCGCCATAAAAGACAGCTGACGTCAAAGTTGGCGCGTCCAATTTTCACTCCATTACTGGTGCCATAATCGACTTAAAAACACGTTCGATGGCAATCTTTGCCGAGGCTGTCAAGAAATTTAATTATCCAATTAATTAAATCTCATCTCTGTTGGCGGCAAACACTGCCGGTCCTGTTGCACGGTTGAAGATGATGGTGACCGCCTTTTCGGTTGGCTAATTATTACACCCATGTTTTACTTTATCGGAACAGAGACCCGACAAGTTTCTTCCGAGGTTTTGTGATGCGATGACACATGACTTTTGCGCTCGACATCATCGTCTCTGGCGTCGTCGGTCTACTGGAACGGAAACCACAAAACTCGGCAACGACTTGTGTTACCGGATCCTTAGCAGCCACTTTTGTGCAGGGACAAGTGGATGGGATAGATTTTATGCTAATTTTGACAGCAAGCAAAATATATACAAAATTTATCAAGTTTGGTCAAATCCATGTTAGCGTGTAATCATGACAGATACACTGAAAATTTGAGTTATTAATTATAATTATTTTTTTTCACTTATCTGAAAAAAATATCATGCAAACTTTAAATGTTTAATTTAACTGTCAGATTTGGGTAGTTTAACACAAGTAAGGTTTGATTTCACTCATTTTTTTACGAGTGTTTGGTTTTAACAAAGTTTGATTGATTTTAAATGTGCGTGTAACTCCTCTGACAACATAGTTCTGGGTCTTCCAGCTCATCACACATTCTCTACTCGTTGAAGATATTAAATTTTGCATGTAAAAGCCCAGAAACCAAAGTCAAACAGAAGCGCAACTGGTTGGCTGAGAAGCTTTGTGTTCGCGCCTCAAGGGTTTGATTAAATTGTGTGTTTGTGGTGACTTTCAAATCACACACCCCCATTACACATTTCTACAAAGCTGTGGTAAGCTCATCTAGTTAGCCATGCCGTTTTCTGAGCTGAGCTGACGAGACGAGATGATGGCAAGCTGACACGACACGACGACGCCAGCTGGGATGATAAGCTGCGAAAGTGACAGTTTTCGGCACGATCAGGTGTTAGCAACACCACCACCCACGGGGGATTAATTGGGATTTCGGTAGAGCTAAACCTTCAACTGTCAGCTCAGTGAAAAGTTAAGGCGTTCAATGTTATAAATTTGCAATCTACTTACGTGCTCACGTTGTACAAACGATTTGCGATCGTTTCACACACTGTCAAAAGCTTAATTTTCCCAAAATTTGCCCTGCAAAAGGCGAGTTGAACGTCGCCGCCATGACAGTAAAAGTTTTCTCACAACCGCAGTCACTCACGCTTCAACACGCTTCTCAGTCCAGAAAGGGTTAAAAATGCAAAAACTATGCCCGAAGAAAAGCTTCGTTTCTCACCTGGCCCGAAAAAAAAGTACGAAGAGAAGCTGTCAATTTTAATTAAAACTTTCATCATCCCGAACCGCTCTCGAGAAAACCGGAGCTTTTAGCGTACCACGGGAGGCGGTCCGGCGACCGTTCTGTCTTCATCAAGACCGACCATAAAATTTAATTCAATTTGAAAACTTGCCCATAAAACCGGGCCAGCAGGCCGCCATCTTTATTGTTCCTGTTACCTGACATTGTTGTTGCTTGCACTGGACTAAAGATGGCGCAGCGAGCGGCTAGGGGTGTCAATTTATGATGGCGGAAAGCGCCTTTTAAGACTGTTTCCGAATGGAAGAAGTAAAAAAGCTTTCGAAAATCGTTGATAAATTCTTCAGTGAGTTTCTTGGAGTGGCCTTTCACCCGTGAAAGGCAATGCAATCAAGCGGCAGGTTCTTTGGAATCGTCAAACTGACAATTGGGTCCTAAAATGAAGCTTAGATTGCTGATATTATTGTTTACAGCGATAAAGCTTATTTTTCTGAGTACAATGAACCTTTGTACGACCACAAAGAGTTTAAAATGGATTTTTAAATTAATTTTGAAAAATTAACCTCGCGGTCCTTCTTGACAGAAAAGTTCCTACTTGACAGCTCGTTCCAAGGGGACCATAGTTGATCCATCGAAAAAAGGTTGTCTTTTCAAAAAAAAATTTGCATTAAAATGAAAAAAAGTGATCAGAAATGGTTTTTAATCGTGTTTTATACCGTTGTACATAAAAATTGACATAGGGCTTTAGTACCCAATTCATCAGAAAATGATTGCCTTAGGGCATCTCCAGCGCTGGGGTGCAAATCAAATTTGCACCCGGCTCATGAATACCGAGATCAAATTTGCCACCTTGAAAAAATTCCGTCATCCCCACCGCTAGGGTAGCAAATTTGCCACCGAAACAAGCCCACCGCGGGGAGCAAATATGGGTTTTTATCATTTTTTGCTCTCGTTTACCTTCAAAATCAATAATTATGTGTTGATTCATGCCTAGAAATGCTAAAAGTTTATTAAACTTTTTAATCCTATTGGAAATTTCAAAGAATTTCATTTTTCGAAAATGTCGGAAGTTAAATCATTTGCTACCCGATTTGATTCCCACCAAATTTGCTCTCGAGTTTGCCCCCGAGTTTCCCACCGCGCGTAGCAAAGCAGGTATCAAATTTGATCTCAAGTTCATCTGTAGAAGAAAAATATGTGTCGGTACCTGTCGGGTACTCATTTTCTGATACCCGACAAGTACCGGCAAGCCGGGGGCAAAGTTTTGAATGCGTGTTTCGGAGATTTTTGTATGTCTGCTATTGTGTATGATTCAAATATCCAAAAATTCAAAAAATTCAAAAATTCAGAAATTCAAAAATTTAAAAATTCAAAAATTGAAATATCCAAAAATTCAAAAAAATCAAAAATTCAGAAATTCAAAAATTTAAAAATTTAAAAATTCAAAAATTTAAAAATTTAAAAATTCAAAAATTTTAAAATTTCAAAAAATAAAATTTAAAAATTTCAAAATTTGAAAATTTAAAAATTTAAAACATTCAGAATTCGACGGTAACATTTCAAAAGGCATCATGTACATTTTGACACTTTCTGGGTTCTTGCATATTCTGAAAGTACTCCTAATAAGCTACCTCTCCACCAAAAATGAGCAAAAGTTACTTCAGTAAAGTCTATTTAATCTTGATTTTAAATAAAGTAACATAAACAAAATCTCTGCCATCAGCAATCCCTGTTTATATAGCCCTGTTAACCTGTCAAACAAGACTACATGAACCTCGTGATGAAAAAAAAGCATCATGAACAAAGCGCCATGTACATCCGGCGAAGAAAAACGAATCATAACAAAGCGCCCCCCTCAATGACAGCAGGGTGATTTCGACGTTGGTGATTTCAAAAGGAGTTATGTTTGTTTTTCTCAAATAAAATTACGGAAATGATGTTTTATTGAATTTGGATGATCAAGTATCAATAAAAGCAACGTTTTTCATCGTTTGTTAGGCCAATGCAAATATTTAAAAAAGTTTTTGTCCCTCGGCCCTGGCCCGGGGGGGGGGGCGGGGGGCATAGTCTTCACATTTAAATGAAAAAAGTGTTTTAAAATGCATTTTACACTAGATCAGTTGTTTTGCAATCATTGGTTTTCAAAAAATCTAAGATCTGACAAAATCAAAAATTGTATCGAAAAAAAAAAAGATTTTGCATCGATAATTTTCAAAAAACCTTAAGATTTTTTAATAAACCCAAACATGCTTAAAATGATTTTAAACGCAGGAGAATGTATTTTAATCTGATTTCAGCTGGTTGCACTTGAATTTTCATTGAAATTTGGAAGTTTATTGTAAAAATATTTTTTTGCCCCCTGATTTTTCGGGCCAATTTTGAACATGACAAAAACTTTTAAAAATATTTGTACCAGCCTTATCATTAGAACTTCTAGAATTCCAAAATTCTAAAATTCATAAATACATAAAAATCCGAAATTTAAAATTCAACAAAACAAAAACTCAAAAATGCGTTTTGAAAGATTATAATTTGTTTTTGATTTTATTTAAACTTTTACATTTTTTTTCATTTAATTTTTTTTATTAATGAATTTTTGAATTTTTGAATTTTTTGAGTTTTTGAATTTATAAATTTTTGAATTTTTGAATTTTTGAGTTTTTGAGTTTTTAAATTTTTGAATTTTTGAATGTTTGAATTTTTGAATTTTTGAATTCTTGAATTTTTGAATTTTTAAATTTTTGAATTTTTAAATTTTTGTATTTTTTAATTTGTTTATTTTTTTAAATTTATTTAATTTTTTTAAATTTATTTAATTTTTTTAAATTTATTTAATTTTTTTAAATTGTTTAAAATGTTTTTAATTTTTCTAAATTTTTCAATTTTTTTTTAATTTTTTAAATTTTTTTTAATTTTTTTATTTTTTTTGATTTTTTTTTTAATTTTTTTTTACTTTTTTTAATTTTTAATTTTTTTTTAATTGTTTTAAATTTTTTAATTTTTTTAATTTTTTTTTTTACATTAAAAAAAGCAAAAAAAAATTTTTTTCCGTGCATCATTCCATTTGCCACAGTAGCAAACCAGCAGCATAGCGGGTAGCAAAGAGAAATCCCGAAGAACTGAGAGCAAATTTGCTACCGCGACAGGTACCGCGGTGGGGTTGACGTCGGGTGCAAATTTGATTTGCTTCGATGTTTGCTACCCGCGCTGGAGATGCACTTAGAAGATCATAATATTTGCCTTTTTAGACAGGAGAAGCGGTTTAGGATTAGTAGACGAATTGCATTGGCAAAAACATTCCAACACTAATTGCCACCTTAAATATTCTTAAAGTTTTTACTATGGCAATGCCCAGTGTTGCTAGTTTGTCAAGACTTGTCTTGTCCCTGACTGGCTCCTACAAACAAAAAATAAACAAAACAAAAATAAATAAAAATAGTAAAATGTAGACTCTTTCCATTTTATTCCCCTCACCAATGTTTGGACTGCAAAATGTGCATCCAGCAAACTCCAGCTGACATATTTATCGTTGTGTAACATCCTCCTAACCTCACTCTAGCGCCACTTCTCCACACCGCAAACCACTTTGTCGACGTCCCTCGCCCACGGAAACCGGTGAAAGATGCAATTCTTTCGTCGTCATCATCATCATCAGCTCTTCCTTCGCTGAATAAACGACGCCATTGTTGTAAACAACTTCCGGCGGCTCCCTGTTGTTCCAGCCCTGCTGCTGTGCGATGACAGCTTTGACAGGACAGCAGAAATACAATGTTTTGTCGGCGATGATGTTCCGAGAAGCGCGCAAACAACACCATTCCGGCAGGCTGGGAAATTAGCAGACGTCTTCGTTTGTTTTAATGGCGGCCATCTTGGAAATCCATTTGCGGGTGGCCTTTTCTACCTGTATTCAGATTCAGCCGTTAATTATGCAACATGTGTGCAGGGACCACGTGACGATGTGACCTTCTCTTTGCCTATCTGTCCTAAATGTGCATCCGGACATTTCTTTGTCACCCTTTGCCCTATTCTTCCCGGGAGGTGTACAGAATTTAACATCCACGTGAATTCCGTGCTCAATTGAGCGTGTACACGTCTTATAGACATTATTCAAAGGTATGTCAACCTTAGATCCCTTTCTCTACCATTGAAAACCAGAGTAGGCGACGTCTTCTTCGCCCTTTCTCATCTAACTTGGATTGCCAACCGTGACATAACCTCAAAATTGCCCCATTTACCCTGGTTTGCGCGTTTTGACATGTTTTGTGTGTACACAAGACGGAACGGAATGTGTGCGACCCACAGCCGGAAGGTATTTTCCCTTGCCGCCGCCGTCGAACCGTCCTCCTTCCTGTCAATGTCAACGTGATCCGGAGGGGGCAGCAGGTGAATCTTCTTGAAGAAATTTCTGCTAGAAGCGGATGTCAAAGACACGCAGGACCTGGCACGTGACATCCTAGCATTTCACCGTACGACCCAGGTCTGAGGCATTTTGAAATTTGTTGAAAAAGCGGAATGAAAGTGTCGTGTGAAAGGGGTTCTACTGTTATCAACAAGACAAAATGCTTGTCGATGGAACGTTGTAATGAAATGTATGAGCTGGCTATTTAAATAACAAATTCTTCATTAATTTTTTTCTTTAGAAGTTCTTATCAGTTATGAGCAACGTTGAACGGTAGTGTTACTATTTTGACAGTTACACGCTAACTTAAATCTAACGACATGACTTTACACATTTATTATTTCCACCAATTTCCCCTCAACCGATGTAAACAAATGACACCATAACTGTCAAAAAACAAACTAGGACATACCCAGAAAACTATCGTAAAATTTATTCCATCCCGCTGCTCTCCGCCAACTTTCACCAACTAATATCAATTATGGTGGACGAGATTGATGATAAAAATTTGATCTCGCTGCACACTGCGTGTGCCTGTGTATGTGTGCCCATCTGTACGTGTGCCACACAGCGAGTAATTTATTGCGTGCGGAACGAGCAAGAACTTGTTCTGTTCAGCTCAGCGCGATCCAAGTAGTCTGTGAGATTTGAACGTCCCACGTGCGAAAAAAAAACTATCCAATCGGTTCCATTACGGTTTCCCTCCGTGCACCGCGCACATTCGCCACTTTTGAGATTGGTTTTTGTTTTCAATCAATTTCGTTGCGAAAACATTCGGAGCGCGAGAGTTGGAGGGTTGGGTACTTGAAAAATGTATGAAATCCCAGCATCGTCGTCGGATGAAAAGCAAACCAACCTCCGATTAACGATCCCAAACCACACACTTGACCCAGATTTTCAAAAAAAACTGGAGGCAACGCGCCGGTTCGACGGAAAAGTGAGTCACTGCCATTGACAGTGTAGGGTCATAGATTTGAATTCAAGACTTTTTTTTGTGACAAATTTGGCTGTCAAATTAAGAGTAAATTTTATCCAAACTGTCTGAGCAACAAACTTCATTCAAAACAAAACAAAATAATATTTAAATGTTACTTATTTTGGATAAGCGTGCTAAGAAAACTTTGAATGTCAAATTTTGCTTTTAAAATTACTAGAGCCCAACTCAAGATAAATCGTGCCAATTCTTAGTTGCAATCTATGCAAATTGATCATCCGCGGTGATGATCATCGGATTGACGGACTCCCAGACAACAAGCTTAACTTTGTTGACGTTTAACAGCACGCCACCGTCTCGAAATCGGATTTGCTAATTCGCGTTTGCTTTTAATTAGCATTTGCGAAGCACTCTCTAGCGGGATAAGAGTTGGATGATGAGTGGTCCAGCGCTGGTGCTCATCAAGAGGTTTGTTCACTTTCTGTCAAAACTTATCAGAGCTACCACAGACTCGACTACAGAGCTGTTTTTAAAAAATGCTAATTTGATCGAGACTTAGTGCTTATTTTGGGCATGCATTGAAATAGTACTTTATGAATAGCTATAAAGTTAATTTCAACATATTGATGAAAAACAGAATAAATTTGAAATACTGTCCACTAATCAACGCCACCTGGACCAATTTCCATAAAAGTGCCAGAGTTGTTTACCACACACACTCGCCATTCAAGGGGGAAACCTGAACTAACAGTAAAACGCACAATCACCATTAACTCTCATGCATCATTCATTCGTCAATATATCCCGGCACCAACAACTGCAGCTTTTCCGTGTTTTTTTTTTAATTTGACGTAAGCGCCACTTTTTATAATTCTAAAATTCTAAAATTCTCAAATTCTTAAATTCTAAAGTTCTAAAATTCTAAAATTCTAAAATTCTAAAATTCTAAAATTCTAAAATTCTAAAATTCTAAAATTCTAAAATTCTAAAATTCTAAAATTCTAAAATTCTAAAATTCTAAAATTCTAAAATTCTAAAATTCTAAAATTCTAAAATTCTAAAATTCTAAAATTCTAAAATTCTAAAATTCTAAAATTCTAAAATTCTAAAATTCTAAAATTCCAAAATTCTAAAATTCTAAAATTCTAAAATTCTAAAATTCTAAAATTCTGAAATTCTAAAATTCTAAAATTCTAAAATTCTAAAATTCTAAAATTCTAAAATTCTAAAATTTTAAAATTCTAAAATTCTAAAATTCTAAAATTCTAAAATTCTAAAATTCTAAAATTCTAAAATTCTAAAATTCTAAAATTCTAAAATTCTAAAATTCTAAAATTCTAAATTCTAAAATTCTAAAATTCTAAAATTCTAAAATTCTAAAATTCTAAAATTCTAAAATTCTAAAATTCTAAAATTCTAAAATTCTAAAATTCTAAAATTCTAAAATTCTAAAATTCTAAAATTTTAAAATTTTAAAATTCTGAAATTCTAAAATTCTAAAATTCTAAAATTCTAAAGTTCTAAAATTCTAAAATTCTAAAATTCTAAAATTCTAAAATTCTAAAATTCTAAAATTCTAAAATTCTAAAATTCTAAAATTCTAAAATTCTAAAATTCTAAAATTCTAAAATTCTAAAATTCTAAAATTCTAAAATTCTAAAATTCTAAAATTCTAAAATTCTAAAATTCTAAAATTCTAAAATTCTAAAATTCTAAAATTCTAAAATTCTAAAATTCTAAAATTCTAAAATTCTAAAATTCTAAAATTCTAAAATTCTAAAATTCTAAAATTCTAAAATTCTAAAATTCTAAAATTCTAAAATTCTAAAATTCTAAAATTCTAAAATTCTAAAATTCTAAAATTCTAAAATTCTAAAATTCTAAAATTCTAAAATTCTAAAATTCTAAAATTCTAAAATTCTAAAATTCTAAAATTCTAAAATTCTAAAATTCTAAAATTCTAAAATTCTAAAATTCTAAAATTCTAAAATTCTAAAATTCTAAAATTCTAAAATTCTAAAATTCTAAAATTCTAAAATTCTAAAATTCTAAAATTCTAAAATTCTAAAATTCTAAAATTCTAAAATTCTAAAATTCTAAAATTCTAAAATTCTAAAATTCTAAAATTCTAAAATTCTAAAATTCTAAAATTCTAAAATTCTAAAATTCTAAAATTCTAAAATTCTAAAATTCTAAAATTCTAAAATTCTAAAATTCTAAAATTCTAAAATTCTAAAATTCTAAAATTCTAAAATTCTAAAATTCTAAAATTCTAAAATTCTAAAATTCTAAAATTCTAAAATTCTAAAATTCTAAAATTCTAAAATTCTAAAATTCTAAAATTCTAAAATTCTAAAATTCTAAAATTCTAAAATTCTAAAATTCTTAAATTCTTAAATTCTTAAATTCTTAAATTCTTAAATTCTTAAATTCTTAAATTCTTAAATTCTTAAATTCTTAAATTCTTAAATTCTTAAATTCTTAAATTCTTAAATTCTTAAATTCTTAAATTCTTAAATTCTTAAATTCTTAAATTCTTAAATTCTTAAATTCTTAAATTCTTAAATTCTTAAATTCTTAAATTCTTAAATTCTTAAATTCTTAAATTCTTAAATTCTTAAATTCTTAAATTCTTAAATTCTTAAATTCTAAAATTCTTAAATTCTTAAATTCTTAAATTCTTAAATTCTTAAATTCTTAAATTCTTAAATTCTTAAATTCTTAAATTCTTAAATTCTTAAATTCTTAAATTCTTAAATTCTTAAATTCTTAAATTCTTAAATTCTTAAATTCTTAAATTCTTAAATTCTTAAATTCTTAAATTCTTAAATTCTTAAATTCTTAAATTCTTAAATTCTTAAATTCTTAAATTCTTAAATTCTTAAATTCTTAAATTCTTAAATTCTTAAATTCTTAAATTCTTAAATTCTTAAATTCTCAAATTCTTAAATTCTCAAATTCTTAAATTCTTAAATTCTTAAATTCTTAAATTCTTAAATTCTTAAATTCTTAAATTCTTAAATTCTTAAATTCTTAAATTCTTAAATTCTTAAATTCTTAAATTCTTAAATTCTTAAATTCTTAAATTCTTAAATTCTAAAATTCTAAAATTCTAAAATTCTAAAATTCTAAAATTCTAAAATTCTAAAATTCTAAAATTCTAAAATTCTAAAATTCTAAAATTCTAAAATTCTAAAATTCTAAAATTCTAAAATTCTAAAATTCTAAAATTCTAAAATTCTAAAATTCTAAATTCTAAAATTCTAAAATTCTAAAATTCTAAAATTCTAAAATTCTAAAATTCTAAAATTCTAAAATTCTAAAATTCTAAAATTCTAAAATTCTAAAATTCTAAAATTCTAAAATTCTAAAATTCTAAAATTCTAAAATTCTAAAATTCTAAAATTCTAAAATTCTAAAATTCTAAAATTCTAAAATTCTAAAATTCTAAAATTCTAAAATTCTAAAATTCTAAAATTCTAAAATTCTAAAATTCTAAAATTCTAAAATTCTAAAATTCTAAAATTCTAAAATTCTAAAATTCTAAAATTCTAAAATTCTAAAATTCTAAAATTCTAAAATTCTAAAATTCTAAATTCTAAAATTCTAAAATTCTAAAATTCTAAAATTCTAAAATTCTAAATTCTAAAATTCTAAAATTCTAAAATTCTAAAATTCTAAAATTCTAAAATTCTAAAATTCTAAAATTCTAAAATTCTAAAATTCTAAAATTCTAAAATTCTAAAATTCTAAAATTCTAAAATTCTAAAATTCTAAAATTCTAAAATTCTAAAATTCTAAAATTCTAAAATTCTAAAATTCTAAAATTCTAAAATTCTAAAATTCTAAAATTCTAAAATTCTAAAATTCTAAAATTCTAAAATTCTAAAATTCTAAAATTCTAAAATTCTAAAATTCTAAAATTCTAAAATTCTAAAATTCTAAAATTCTAAAATTCTAAAATTCTAAAATTCTAAAATTCTAAAATTCTAAAATTCTAAAATTCTAAAATTCTAAAATTCTAAAATTCTAAAATTCTAAAATTCTAAAATTCTAAAATTCTAAAATTCTAAAATTCTAAAATTCTAAAATTCTAAAATTCTAAAATTCTAAAATTCTAAAATTCTAAAATTCTAAAATTCTAAAATTCTAAAATTCTAAAATTCTAAAATTCTAAAATTCTAAAATTCTAAAATTCTAAAATTCTAAAATTCTAAAATTCTAAAATTCTAAAATTCTAAAATTCTAAAATTCTAAAATTCTAAAATTCTAAAATTCTAAAATTCTAAAATTCTAAAATTCTAAAATTCTAAAATTCTAAAATTCTAAAATTCTAAAATTCTAAAATTCTAAATTCTAAAATTCTAAAATTCTAAAATTCTAAAATTCTAAAATTCTAAAATTCTAAAATTCTAAAATTCTAAAATTCTAAAATTCTAAAATTCTAAAATTCTAAAATTCTAAAATTCTAAAATTCTAAAATTCTAAAATTCTAAAATTCTAAAATTCTAAAATTCTAAAATTCTAAAATTCTAAAATTCTAAAATTCTAAAATTCTAAAATTCTAAAATTCTAAAATTCTAAAATTCTAAAATTCTAAAATTCTAAAATTCTAAAATTCTAAAATTCTAAAATTCTAAAATTCTAAAATTCTAAAATTCTAAAATTCTAAAATTCTAAAATTCTAAAATTCTAAAATTCTAAAATTCTAAAATTCTAAAATTCTAAAATTCTAAAATTCTAAAATTCTAAAATTCTAAAATTCTAAAATTCTAAAATTCTAAAATTCTAAAATTCTAAAATTCTAAAATTCTAAAATTCTAAAATTCTAAAATTCTAAAATTCTAAAATTCTAAAATTCTAAAATTCTAAAATTCTAAAATTCTAAAATTCTAAAATTCTAAAATTCTAAAATTCTAAAATTCTAAAATTATAAAATTCTAAAATTCTAAAATTCTAAAATTCTAAAATTCTAAAATTCTGAAATTCTGAAATTCTGAAATTCTGAAATTCTGAAATTCTGAAATTCTGAAATTCTGAAATTCTAAAATTCTAAAATTCTAAATTTCTAAAATTCTAAAATTCTAAAATTCTAAAATTCTAAAATTCTAAAATTCTAAAATTCTAAAATTCTAAAATTCTAAAATTCTAAAATTCTAAAATTCTAAAATTCTAAAATTCTAAAATTCTAAAATTCTAAAATTCTAAAATTCTAAAATTCTAAAATTCTAAAATTCTAAAATTCTAAAATTCTAAAATTCTAAAATTCTAAAATTCTAAAATTCTAAAATTCTAAAATTCTAAAATTCTAAAATTCTAAAATTCTAAAATTCTAAAATTCTAAAATTCTAAAATTCTAAAATTCTAAAATTCTAAAATTCTAAAATTCTAAAATTCTAAAATTCTAAAATTCTAAAATTCTAAAATTCTAAAATTCTAAAATTCTAAAATTCTAAAATTCTAAAATTCTAAAATTCTAAAATTCTAAAATTCTAAAATTCTAAAATTCTAAAATTCTAAAATTCTAAAATTCTAAAATTCTAAAATTCTAAAACTCTAAAATTCTAAAATTCTAAAATTCTAAAATTCTAAAATTCTAAAATTCTAAAATTCTAAAATTCTAAAATTCTAAAATTCTAAAATTCTAAAATTCTAAAATTCTAAAATTATATTATTATAAAATTCTAAAATTCTAAAATTCTAAAATTCTAAAATTCTAAAATTCTAAAATTCTGAAATTCTGAAATTCTGAAATTCTGAAATTCTGAAATTCTGAAATTCTGAAATTCTGAAATTCTGAAATTCTGAAATTCTGAAATTCTAAAATTCTAAAATTCTAAAATTCTAAAATTCTAAAATTCTAAAATTCTAAAATTCTAAAATTCTAAAATTCTAAATTTCTAAAATTCTAAAATTCTAAAATTCTAAAATTCTAAAATTCTAAAATTCTAAAATTCTAAAATTCTAAAATTCTAAAATTCTAAAATTCTAAAATTCTAAAATTCTAAAATTCTAAAATTCTAAAATTCTAAAATTCTAAAATTCTAAAATTCTAAAATTCTAAAATTCCAGAATTCTAAAATTCTAAAATTCTAAAATTCTAAAATTCTAAAATTCTAAAATTCTAAAATTCTAAAATTCTAAAATTCTAAAATTCTAAAATTCTAAAATCCTAAAATTCCAAACTGGCTCAAGGTTGCATTAACGTCACTTTGTTGAAAAAAACACCTGGTTCAATCTGCCGATGGTCATGTGTCACTCTCGAATGGACCCGGCTGGACACAAGCAGTTCTTGGTGTATACTGCCTGTTGAAGAGATGGCCGCGGAGCGAATGTTGACACACATGACGGTTTGTGTGGCTGGAAGAGCCACATTATTCATGCATTAAATAGCCAGGATGTACCAATTTTCGATTTATTGTTAATGGAAACTGAGTAGTTTGACTAAATTTTAAACAGTTTTGAGTAAACCTCAATTAACGTACACAAACAAATTGTCAAAAGAGGAAGCACTGAGAAAAAAAAATTATCGAACAAGCTACATTTGCTCATGAAATTTCAAAAAGTCTAAAACATTCAAGCTTTAAAGCCAACCCAATCGGGCAGTAATTTGTCTGAGCACACGATTCCGCCGAACACGGGCCAAAGCTTTTAGCTGATGGACATGTAACCAAACATAACCTCACACCACCCAGCGCTCTGTCCGCCAAACCTGTGGCAAACGTCACGCGCCACGCGCCAGCGTCAACGGACCGAATGACCCCTCAGGAGGGAGTGGGACTAAACACGGTAAACGTGTCCTCCGGTTGTCCATCCCGAGAAGGAAGGGCGGAGGGGGCATTCCGCACTTTAGAACGTGTGCGTCACCGAGCGGCAACAAGACAGAGTTTGGACAGAGTCATGCAAATGCTTTAACCTGTCAATTAGAACGGGGTTGGGGGGAACATGTTCTGTGTGTATTTTCGAAGAGGGTTAGGAGTAGGTTTGATGGGGATTGGTCATCAAGTTGGGGTGTTCGAAAAACCGGAAATATACTGAAAATTTTAAAAATCAAGCTCCTATGAAAAAGGTATGGTGACGATGGTCTTTACGCAAAATGATCAACATTTCTTAGGAGTGTTTTAAAGTAAATATTGTCGCTGTCTAGTGCTAGTAGCTGAACATCCCTATTATTCCACCGCACTATCCCGATAATTATAGATCATTTGTGTGTTTGTCAATTTCCGCTGTCCAACCCTTCTCCAAAACCCCCGCGTCGTCAGGATTGGGACTTGAAGAGCACTCCAAGCCGGCCCGGCCACCACCGCACACAGGGGGAGGGTGGCCAGTCCACCGGTAACCGCGGAACGTGACGGATCGATTCCGGGTGGTGTTTGCTGCGCGCGTCTCCTTCAAGTATGCAACCGCACCGCGCCCGCTGGTGGCGAAAGGCTTTTGCGAGTTTGTAAGAAATGAACAACCATCAGCTGTCTTCGTCGGCTTCGTCTTCGCTGCTGGCACGTGGCACGCTCATCAACGGCGCGGTCAGTATCAGCCTGGACGATTCTTGGACCGGTCGCAGCCTGCTGGAGGTGCTGAACCGCACCGGGAGTTACGATGTAAGGCATAAATTAAGGCGCACTTCTTAGAAGTGGTAATTCTCGCGGCATGCTTCGATCGAAGCAAAGCGTCACTGCACCATTAGTGCAAACGAAACAACCCGATTTATCGATTTGTGTCTCTCTGTTTTCGAGGGGAAGCCATGAATAATTCAGCTCCGGTGTGGTAGATATCGACGACGATTGATGGCCAAACTGACGGGCTGACAACCACCTGCTGCAGTCCTGCTAGTCGGTTTCGGTTCGACGGTCCTTCTAGGAGGAGGAAGAAGAGTTGGACAGTTTTTGTACAAGTTCAAGGTTGGTCGTTAGATTGGTTGGTTATTGCGTTGCAATTAATTTTGGCTTAGAGTGAATTGAATTATTTTAAGATTAAAGCGACAAATAACAATTTGTTAGTAAATTATTTCATTAAATTTTAAAATAAAACAAGAGAGTCTAAATTTGCTGACCAACAGCTTAATTTTGACGTTTGAGTGCTTGTTAATTCATTTATCTACTTCTTTCAGTGGGTCTCGTGGCGCAGGGGTAGCGGCTTCGGCTGCCGATCCCGATGATGCTATGAGACGCGGGTTCGATTCCCGCCTTATCCACTGAGCTTCTATCGGATGGTGAAGTAAAACGTCGGTCCCGGTTTCTCCTGTCTCGTCAGAGGCGCTGGAGCAGAAATCCCACGTTAGAGGAAGGCCATGCCCCGGGGGGCGTAGTGCCAATAGTTTCGTTTTATCTACTTCTTAAAAAATAATAATGTGTCAATCTTCGTCAACACACACAAGCAGTTGCCCCGACCTCTCACCGATTTTGATAAAATTTTCTTTACGGGGTAATTTTGTTCTCTGATCACGAATCGGAACTCCATTATTCGAAATCTCGTGACGGTGGGGCGTTACGACCCCTTAATTTGCACAGCTCGTACAGTACAGCCGCACAAATTCGGTCGACAAACATTGTGATGTTTTGAGCCACAAATCAACATTAGAACGATTGATTTCACTTGCATTACGTGCATAATTAGCTTGGACATGATTTATATCATTCTTTACGAGTTTTAAACATAATAAAACATTTGTTGCGTAGCCAAACAACAAGCCCGTAATATGCAAGAAACACTGTAACTTGTGAAAAGCGCACACACACACTGTCACAATTTGTAGAAGTGTCAAATGGACTGAATATAGAGCCATTCTCTCCGAAATGGACGAAGTTATTAATCAGTTATTTTATTGATTTGGTGGCAGTTTGGTGATTGTTTTTTCAACGGGATTGTGCAACCCACCAAAAAAACATATTGCCGGTGGTTGGAGATTCGGGGGACGGCTCTCATTCGTGTGCTGAGCGATGAAAGCCGGGCGCTGAGTGTCAACAAGCGGTAAGCAAAAGTGGTGAAAATTTTCGCCCTAATGGGCAATTAGCGATTTGCCAAGAAAAAAGTGAAGAGTGCTATTTTTATTGCTTTATTTCTAATTTAGAAGGAAAAAGTAAATTATTCTTGCCCACCAAAATGAAGATAATGACTGCACGTATCATTATCAAGCTCAATTTCGTTGAATTAAGTTTGGTAGACCCGAAATAGGGACAAATACCCTATGAAAATTCAAAATTCAGAATCCTTTAAATGAATTTTGTGATCGATTTGGTGTCTTCGGCAAAATTGTAGTTATGGATAAGGACTACGCTGGAAAAAAAATGATAAATGGTAATTTTTTGTGATTTTTAATTTAACGTTTTGTTACTAAAAATGATTTGCAAAAATAACACTATTTTTATTTTTTATTTGCTGATATGTTTTAAGAGAAATCAAATGCCAACTTTTCAGAAATTTCGACCGAGTTATGAATTTTTGTATCAATAGCGTTTTACCTAAACTTTGCCGAAGACACCAAATCGATCAAAAAAAGTCCGATTTCGTAGAGAATTGCTTTTTCTCAAGCTTTAAAATAAAGTCATTATAACTTTGCCGAAGAGATGAAATCGATCAGAAAATTTGCATACAACGTGTTTTCAACCGTTCAAATTTACCACTTTCATTGAATCATTTCTTCTATTGTTAATAAAATTAGCATAATTTGTTGAACGTTACTTGCCTCTGTTTCCGGTGTTGTTTTTGTTTCTCCTTTCCAACTTTGATATATAATCCAATGACGCAAGTAAAAAAGTAACGCAACCGGAAACTAAACAACTTCAAATAATGGAGAAATTCCAATCGATGCTTTCGAAACTCTACACCCAGCGAGAGTGACTGGCACACAGTCAATAGTTTGCCTTCCTGTTGAAACTGATAGCTCTTGGTCGGAGCTTGCAGCAAATCTTGCAAAGTTGGTCCAGAGAGCTTCCTGCCCTTAGGGTAAAATTGCAAATGTTGCACTTTTTATTCTGTCAAACTGGCCTTGGTCCACTATTGGCGACCTTACCCTTTTCTTAAGAAGAAATTCGCTGAATTGCACTTTCCCACTTACTATTCACCAAATAAGTGTGCGATTGTGTGTTTATGTGAGGATGTGTGTGTGTGTGTATCAATTCTCGATTGCATTCCATTTTGTGCATCGTTTGAAGTGCACTAAGTAACTGCAAGTGCAAATCGGTTACACTGTGAGAGAAAATTAGTCAAATTTCAAAATTTCAAGTTGTTTGACGTTTCGGACACCTTTTTCGCAAAAGCACTCTTCCTCAGGGTACGAAAGCGCCATCTTTTTCCCACTAGCGCAAACTTGACAGCTTTTTTTCCACAGTGCGTCAGCAGCAGCACTCAAGAAAGTTCATTTCCTTCGCATAAACAAGAACCATCTCCGCGGGTCCGTCCATTTCCGGGGCCCGGGTCGATGAGATTGCACAAAGGCAAAAGTTTCTGCGCAAGTGGCTCGAATCGAAGCAGGGTGCATTCAAGTGGAATTTGAAAATTTCGCCATATTGCAAAACGGGGAAACGAGAGAGTGCAAACATGAGCGAGCTTTCCAGTATTTCAGGGAGGATTATTTCATCGTTTTTCGTATTTCTTGTCTGGTAAGGGCCAAGTTCGTAAGTTCCCTTCGCAAAAGGAGCTTGAGTTTCCGGTGAGATTCTCCGTGCCCTGCAAATTGCACAATTTGCCGGTTCCATTGGATCTCAAAATCTCATTTGTAAGCAAATTTCACCGACAACGTCGTCGGACTTTTTTTTTTGCTACGCCAAGTCCCCGTAGGGAAATGGCAAATGAACAGTCAAGCAATTTTCCCTTTATTGAATTTGGTGATGGGGAGAGCAGCAGCTAAAAAAAAAATCTACGAGAAAAGAAGCTCAAACGAACTCCGGCGAGCCAGACAGTGAGGGAAATGATCGAAAATCGTAACATAACCTCGAAAAAAAAAAGTGAATATCGCAGTGGTCGACAAAATTTCACAGTAGGCGATGTGCCCGGAGGTAGAATGGGAAGGAAATTTATGCTGTCAATCAAAGTAAACAAACCCGCAAACCAGGAGGTTCCTTGGATGCGGATGGGTGGATTAATGGAGGACGACGGAAATTAAACCTTGCTCCCACCCTGGAATCAACTGGGATTACTTTGTCACATGGCCCGGACAAGTTCCGAACTTATTTGTGGGAAATGTGGCCATTGTTTATGGGCAAAATTTGTAATCCTGTTTGTGACTCGGTTTGTGATCATAAGATTGATGGTGGAAAAGTTACATTTCTGAAAAAGCTTATTTGCGGGTTTAATCCCGTGTAAAATTGTAAAGGATAAGGATTTCAATAAAATTCATTTTGTAACATCCAACAAACCATACACTGTTTACTACATAAATTCAAGGCCCAATCCACAAATGACGTTGCATTTTTTATGGATTGACGAAATTCTTATCAACAAATCCGATCTGTTTTCTTCAAACTTATTTAAAATTGCTAAAAACTTGTACAGATAGGACATGTTGATTGCATAAAAAATATTACGTCTAATTTTATAGCAAATTTATCCAAGCCTCAAACCACCTCGCAAACATCGCTCGAACAAATCAGGCTCATTAGTTCCCCCTCCACTCAAGAGATTGTTTTCCACCAAACAGATACAAACAAAGCCAGGAAAAAGCTCAACACAATCCCAAACGAGTAGTATCCTTCATTACAGAGAGCATTCACAAAACTGCACCCGTGACTGCTCAGTGGGCAAAGTTTCAACCCCGGATTCAATTTGCCCCAATCAAGGAGAGCCTTCGCTATAAACACACAAAAGTTTGCACCACTCACACACAACCAAACAACTACACCGAACGGTAGCTACCGATTTGGCTGCAGCAAAAGGTGCACCTCTTTTCCGTTTCAATTTTAAACCGTCATTTTGGGTTTGTTTGGGAACACTGTTTTGCTTATAATTTCAAGTGCTTGCCATAATGGCGGCAGCTGTCAAACTTTTTATGGTATTTTAAGCAAAATGGCAAAAACGTGGTCAGTGTCACTCCTTTGGACGGTACTCTTGACGGTACTGCACCTGGAGTTCCTGTAACTCGAACCGAACCAAACACTTTTCCTCTCTACCCGCCTACTGGGTTGTTTCGAAACTAAACAAACTTTCGTCGTGCGGCACCGAGCAGTTGCTACTGAGGCGGAAAGTGCAGTATCTGCTGATTTTGAGGAATATTTTTTAATGAAATTTTCTTTTTTTTTAAATAGCTTTAAAGTATGCAATTCTTTTTGTCAAACCATGGCGCTTTTAGTAAATTTTACTCAAATTGCCTATTTTTAGGCGTTTCCATGGCTTACTTTGTTTTGACAGTTACCTACCAACCTCCACTAATCACAGTGGAAAAAAGTGGGGTGGAAACTATCTACTAACTAACTACATCGGCTAGTCAGTACCAGTTACACCTGCCACCGGGAAGGACGATAGCCCGCGCGCGGACGCCTAAAGCTAGACCGTATAAAGAGTTTGCCCCTGCAAGTAGGCAAAACGCATTCCTCGCACAAGGAAGAAATTCCATGCATTGTTATTGTTGTAGTTGGGAGTAACAAAGAAGAAAAAGAATAAAACGTGCATGTCTCACGCCATCTCCTGGATGGCTGCAACCGATCTTTTTTTTGCCAGCATCAGCTGCTGACAAACAATAGAACAATAGAAAAAGGGGAAAAAAGTTTCGTGGGAGTGAGAACAATAGCAGGAAGCTGAAAAAAAAGCATTTCACCATTGCGAACGGAAGCCAGGCGAAGCAAAACAGTGCAGATTGCACACAATAATTGTGCAATAACATCCAGTGCGAAGGGTCGGGGATTAATGGTTGTTGGGGTTAGTTGGCAACGCTAGCTAGAGGACTTCATGCGTTGAAAAGTGTGCAGAAATGAAGTTAAAATCTCTTGATTATGTGGACATTATCGAGAGCTTTACCAATCGCTATGAGCACATTGTTAAAAAGGTAGGATTGATTTGTAAAATAATGAGTGTTAGTAATATTGTTTCGATAATATTTGTATTTGAGAACCCATTTTTCTTCCATTTTGGTCAACTGCTACAAAAAGATATGTAATTTACATCAACAACAAAATTAAACTCCTGAAAATTTTTCTGTAGAAATCAATGTTGTCGAATTTCTTAACTATAAAAAAAATGTCAAAATTAACAACATTGTTGTTCAAAATCGGAAGAAATGTTCAAAAACATTTCTGGAGTTTTTTTTTTTTTTTTGAAAAGGTAACCAAATTTCCAGTTTTTGCTTTTTGGGTGTTTTTAGAACCGCCTTGAGTCAGAGGTATTAAAAAACACCCAAAAAGCAAAAACTGAAAATTTGGTTTATTGGTCCTTTTAAAAAAACTCCAGATTTTAATGTTTCTAAATTCAGCAACATAGTAATACCGGATTTGCTCACAGGATTACTATCCGTGTATGTTTACACTATTTTCCAACTACACAATAATATAAAAATACCAAAATAACAAAATACAACAAAAAAACAAAAACAATGCAAAAAACACACAGAAAAATACTAACATTTTTTTGTTTGATGCCACTATCCACTGCGACCAGGAATTAGATCTATTGCGGACTTGCAATTCTATTTATAGAATCACAAAGGCTTCTTCTGTTATTAGGCAGATGGGACACGCACACACGCTATTGTTGAGCGACTGTGTCGAGCGATCCACTGCCGTAACTTCGCCGCCGAAGAGGTTTGAATGTTTTTTCAATCCTCTTTGGCTCTGCCTTTTCCACTCTGTACTGTCCAAATGTATCGCTAGAACCGAAGTGCACATTTTACGTTTACTTATACCCAGCTAGCCCTTAAGTTCTGGTTTCTGGAAAACTCGTCCCTTCAAAGCACTTTTTGCGATCGGGCCGTGGAGCTCTGTAGGGCAATTATACAGAGAACAGTTGGTCCTTATACATGTGAAGAGTACAGGGGAAAGGTTGTGCCAAGCCATGTGGGTTTGAAACCACGATCTTCCGCTCGTAAAGCGAAATCTGTAACCATTAGACCACAGGAGCTCGGCAAAAAAATACTAACATACCAATATGTTGTAATTAATAATAATAATAAATGATGTTAAAATTCTAATATTTCCGCAAAATTCGAACTTAATGTGAATTAATATCAAAAACAATATGATTCTCTAAATCAGTATTTTTCAATTCACATAAAAAAGTTTGTAAATTTGCCTTTTTTTGGTGTTAAACATATACAAAATTAATATTCTCAAAAAATATTTTGTGCTCATTTTTTTGGGTCACAAAGTAAGTTGAAAATTTATAACCTTGCCCAAGACACATCAATTCTCGCTTAATTTTTCAAAAGGGCCTATGCACATAGGGAAGCCATGCCGCATTGGTTGTTTTGAAAAAGTACTCTGAAACTTAAGAATATTTAGCGGGGGGATGGCAACCCTATTCCAACCAAAGCAAACTGAAAACAGTCGACATTAGTACGGTTGTCAAATGAGAGCCCACAACAAAAACATTAGAGCTATCTAAGCCCGATCTCACGAACACTAGCTTATCATTTGTTTTTGCTGGCAGGTACAAATTTTAACCTAAAAACCCTTCGTGTTCAAACACGCAATACATGCGCATGGCTTTCTACCTAAGGTACTCGCGATTGAGTGTGTAGTAGTGCGGTTGTCCAAATCGTTATCTCTGACTCTCTCACTCCACTGACACTGACATTGTTTATGTTTTGGTTTTCCTGGCACGGTCCATTGTTCGTTTGTTATTGTTTTGGTTTTAGTGGCACGGAGTCAAGGCTGTATATCAAAGGTACTCGTCATCTTGCTTTGCATTAGTGTGAGTGCATGACTCCGTGCCACTAAAACCAAAACAATAACAAAAGAACAATGGACCGTGCCAGGAAAACCAAAACATAAACAATGTCAGTGTCAGTGGAGTGAGAGAGTCAGAGATAGCGATTTTGACAACCGCACTACTACACACTCAATCGCGAGTACCTTAGGTAGAAAGCCATGGCACGGAGTCATGCACTCACACTAATGCAAAGGAAGATCGCGAGTACCTATGATATACAGCCTTGATACATGCGCACGTAGATAACTCTATAGCTGTCAAATGGTAGCCCATAACAAATCATTGTTTGGGTTTTCGATTCTCAAATTTCCCGCAATTCAAACGATAAATACCTGAAAAAACACGTGAATTGTGTTGCAGATGGCAAAATCTATCATATCCTTGGAGATTCCATCCCAATATTGGCTGAAAATTCATATCGAAAAAAGTGATTTTTCTGTTTACCTTTTTTGCTTTTTTTTTCTTTTGGTCCATCAAACAGTGCGCCCGTACACTGTGAATCGGCATTACAAATTTTTCAGTTTGGTTTTACACATTTGCATGGGGCTTTTGAGTTTAACCAAGATAACACCTTTCGTGTTACCAAAGTAATAGAGTTATCTACGTGCGCATGTATTGCGTGTACGTTAGGGTGGTCCAAATCCGGACTTTTTTGGGGCTACCCCCTGAAATCAAAGATTGACCCATCACTTGGCTAAATTCCAAGTTTGAGCTCATTCTGACCATGAGAACCCCTCCCTCCAATCGCTTAAAGTTTGTATGGGAAAAATCGTCAAAATGTATGGAGAAAAGCAACTGTTTTACTTTTTTACCTGTGGAAGGCGCCATAATTATCCGATTCTTACCATTTCTCAAATGTAGAACCTTCATTAAATTTAGAACAACTTTCCCGAGACACCATATTTTTAGGATTTTTTCCCGCGAAGTTATTAACGCCCAAAACTGACCATTTTTGCGCGGCCAGCTGTAAGGGGCTACCTAACTACGATGTTTATTTCCAATTCGTACACGCACGTGCTCTCTCTCAGGTTCAAACTCTCTCACGAGCTTGCTCGCCTGCCTGCCTGCCTGTTTACCTACAAGCGCGCGCTGTTTCTCTGATTGGACTTTTGTCGTCGTCGTTTTCGTTTGCTATCCGCTACGCTGCGTTTTGTCATGTTTATTATAATTTTCAACTAAAATACCAGGTTTGTTTTGAGATATAAAATTTAATGTAATATGTGATCAACAAAACGAAAAAAACACAACAATAGATATCATATTATAAGAGCGTGTGAGAGAGAATACAAATTTGATGAATTAGTTCATCCATGAATCGTCATCTGTTCTGATCCAAACCTAATTGCAAACGTTTTGGATTTTAATTTATCTGCTTTTGTTACAAAAAATACCATGCAGTTTTTTTTAGATAAAAAAGGAAGGAATTTTGTTTAGATTTTTTTAAACTGAATCCAAATGAGTATCTTAAAGGAAGGCCGCAACTGCAAGATCTGAAGGTAGTTAACGATTGTGCAGAAAGAGGTGAGATCCTGAATCAAAAAAATACAGGTAAATTGACAAAAAATGATAAACAGTTGCAATATTTGTTGCAGGTGGTCTAGGAACACAGAAAGAAATTTCCAGAAAGAATAAAAAAATAATTTTAGAGAGTATCAATGAAAATTTGCAGCAATAATTGTAAAATTGCCTTGATTTGTTCTGATTTGTACTAAAGTATATTTTTGTTAAAGCTAACTACCTAAAGGAACAACATTTGTATTATCTGAAGATTTTTTTTAAATAATTGAATCATTATCATGTTTCTTTAGCAAATACGAAAAACTGCGTGTAATGTTTGGAAAATCAAACAAACCCTGTTCTCATGACATTTGCTGTAATTTTTTAAATGAGCCTAAGCTGTGCTTTCTTGAAACTATTTTTTTCAGCGCAGATTTTTTTTTATTTTGACATAATTTAAGAATTTATTTGCTAAATATATCTCAAAACAAACCTGGTATTTTAGTTGAAAATTATAATAAACATGACAAAACGCAGCGTAGCGGATAGCAAACGAAAACGACGACGACAAAAGTCCAATCAGAGAAACAGCGCGCGCTTGTAGGTAAACAGGCAGGCAGGCAGGCGAGCAAGCTCGTGAGAGAGTTTGAACCTGAGAGAGAGCACGTGCGTGTACGAATTGGAAATAAACATCGTAGTTAGGTAGCCCCTTACAGCTGGCCGCGCAAAAATGGTCAGTTTTTGGCGCTAATAACTTCACGGGAAAAAATCCTAAAAATATGGTGTCTCGGGAAAGTTGTTCTAAATTTAATGAAGGTTTTACATTTGAGAAATGGTAAGAATCGGATAATTATGGCGCCTCCGACAGGTAAAAAAGTAAAACAGTTGCTTTTCTCCATACATTTTGACGATTTTTCCCATACAAACTTTAAGCGATTGGAGGGAGGGGTTCCCGTGGTCAGAATGAGCTCAAATTTGGAATTTAGCCTAGTGATGGGTCAATCTTTGATTTCAGGGGGTAGCCCCAAAAAAGTCCGGATTTGGACCACCCTAGTGTACGTACACGAAAAAGATTGAGGTTAAATTTTGTACCAGCCAGCAAAACAAATGGCGTGCTAGTGTGCGTGAGATCGGGCTTAGATAACTCTATATGAATAATACTGATTCACAGTGTTTGTAATCTGAACTTCCAAGATGGCGGCTTCTTCGCTACCCTTCGCTAGATACATACCAAATCCCAAATTATGCGTTACGTAATAAAAGAACGCTCCAGTCACGACGTTCTAGCAGGATTCTAGCAGAGTTCTCACAGAGCTGGATACGAGGTTTTTAAGCGAAGATGGCGTTCGAATGATGAACGCCCGAAATGTCAAAATCACGCAGTGGTACCAACATTACGGAACAAGTGTGCCATGGCATGACAGCCATATTTTTTTTCTAATGTTGGTGCTACTGCGCGATTTTGACATTTCGGGCGTTCACCATTCGAACAGCATTCTAGCAGAAATGTTCCACCGTTCTAGCAGGATTCTGGCAGAACCAGCTCTGCTAGAATATTTCGTGACTTCTGAAGTGATATTTCCGAAAGGCATCCAAGAAAAGGTCCGACAACAACTTTGTAGTGGTTTGACGTTAGCGGAGGGTGCAAAAAAGTTTGGTTAAGTCACACGTTGCAAAAAAAAAAACAATGGCAGCTGTCAAACTTGTATTTAAACAACTTCAAAGGAAGAACCAATGATTTGAAAATATGGAGAACCCCCACAAAATTAAATGCAAACCTAAAAAATAATACAAAATATCAATGTTCGAACATTGAAGGTTGCTCTAATGCTCGTGACTTTTTAATATATTTTTTATTTGACAATATGCAGCCATTATCCCAACCTGCTAAAATTTATGTTTTGTTCAAAAGAAAACTGTTTTATGTTATGTCCTAAAAGTGTCAATTTTCTCATAAACACTCTCTCGTCTGCCCACAGATGCGATTCCAGCAGCGCCAGCAACAGGAACGCGACCAGCGAAAGGTAGAGATGGTGTCCGCGACCAAAACCGTGACGACCACTTCCGGCAACAGCAGCAGTAGCAGCAGCACGATCCGCTCATCGGCAACCACGGCCATCCACCAGTCCATGACGACCAGTTCCGCCGTCCAGCAGCAGGACCTGTCCGCTTCGCTCGGCGCCGGCAAGGTCCGGGCAATGTTCGAACAGCGCAAAGCGGCCGGAATCGACAAAAGCTACCCGCTGCAACCGATCGGGCAGGTTGTCAGCAAAAATGGCAACACTGGCGCCGCGCCATCAAAGGTGGCGGCGGCGAACGGGCTGAACAACAAAACACGCGTTCCGCCGATTTCGGCCAACACGAAGGCACGGCTTGCTAGGCAGCACCAGCAGGAAAACGGAAATGGAGAGGTGAGCTGTCACTTTTTTATATAGCAAGCTGCGCCATTATGGCAATGGCTTCTAATTAAGCTGTTTGACCTCGAATTCCTGTTGGTCAATCGGTCAATGGACCGGGAAATCGAAACCGGCACGGAAAGGTCACCTTTCAGGCACAACTTTATCGCCTACTTTGGCTTTTCTTCCTTCCCTCACAAATATTTAATAAACAAAAAAGGGGGGCACATTTCGACATTTTTCCGCCTCCTTCCGAGAGGGGGAATCGCGACAGGCGTCTCCATTAATCGGTAAACTTTTCCAATTTGGGAACGACGACGGTGATGACATGCTCCGTCCCGGACCCATTACCGTAATTATTGTGGTTTCGGAAATAAATCGAATTTTTGCGGCGACTTCTCCGACACTACGCTTCGCAAACTTATCAACATCATTTCTGAGTGTAACGATATGTTGTGCTGAAACGTCACTGACAACATTTTGTCGCTCTGGCACCAAATCGAAACGAGCGATTTCAACTCTCGCCGCACTTTTTCTCTCCGCATTTTTTTGCAAAATAAATAGCATCAGTGCTTGCGTGTTGCCGTCGGATGTTTTGGATGATAATGATGGGCATTTTTGAAGATAAAAATAGTACATATTTTATTTGTTTTTTTATTAAATAAACAAAAAAAATGTTTCATCCCTCGACAAAAAATTTCGCCAATCAAAACAACATGGAGGAATCATAACAAACTTGGCTACACTCTGATCGGGTAATACCAAATAAAGCTTGGCAGAAAAAGGCGGAGAGAAAAAGTGCGGCGAGAGTGGAAATCGCTCGATTCGGTTTAGTGCCAGAGCGACAATACGTCGATCACCTACTCTGGAGAGTGACGAAATTGTTTAGCTTGAGTAAGACATGGAATTGGGGAAAATGTCAGGAAATCGGTGTGATTCATTTGACAGTTCGTTACCTATGTTTTGATTAACATTGAACTGCATTGATTCATAGCTTTTCAACATCGGGTTGGATAAAATTATTATTTTTCATTTCTAGTTGATAATGTTTTATAAAGGCATTCCACTGAAAAATAACGGTTCCAATAAATTCTCGCTACAAAGCTGCCACTTATCAACCTGTCAGATTCAGTCAAATTCACTCACATCTCAACCTACCCGCGTGTGCAGTTCAGTAACGGCAGCTCCATTTTACAGGTCCTCGGCAAATCCGGCGGCGCTGCCAGTGCCACTTTCGACGACAACGAAAACCTGCTGGAGGACGAGAAGTTTCCAGGTAATTGCACGTGTCACGTTCTGTTTTCGTTCCAGGTCGTCCTACCTTGCCTTCCCCTTTACGAGAAATGTTAAAACACCATCAAACGGGCCCAAATCGATATCAATCGAACGTCAAGCCTCGCCGGAGTTCACCGGGCAAAAGGGAAGATAGGGTTGCCAGACTGACTTCGCCATAATGGCGGCTACTTGAGCTGTCAAATCACGTCCTATTTTTATGACAACTGATTACTTTTTGACATTAAACTAATTTGAATGCCTGCTCTGATCAATTCCCCTCTCTCTCTTCGTTTTAAAATCAAATTTTTATTCATCCTTCCCCGTTCGGTTACATCGGTTCTGCACCAAAACAAAGTGCCCCCCCCTCGTCGCATTTTTTGATTCCAGACACGGGAACGACGACGCAATTGCAAATTCTATGCAGAGACCCCCCGTCCCATTCCACTTTTTTTTGGCGCTCTCTTTTTTTAGGTTAGAAAGCGAAAGCTACGGCGTCGGCAAACAAGTAGATGAATTATTGAGCGACCCCTCGTCGTCATCGACGTTGGGTGGGTTTGTGGAGGTGGGGCAGGAGTTTACATCGAATATTGATATGGAGGTGTTTTTTTGGATACCCCCCTTTTCCGCGACGCTGTCGCACGCCCTTGAAATTCGGACAGACAGGTTAGAGATTTGAGTTGGAGTGGGTGGGGAGGAAGGAATATCCTCTTTTTTAACGACGAAGCGCGATTTATTGATGGGAGACAGTAAATTATTGTTGTCCTGTTTTGATTGATAGGGGGTATAAAACTGGCAACTCACGGTTTTGTGTATGTACGCATATTCTCAATTAATGTATAAGTCTCGACTAAAAATCCTCATGTAGGTATATTATTGATTGTTTTCAGCTATTTAAAAAAAACAATTTCGACACTGCAGAAGTGCAATTCTTTACGTTTTCGCAAATCAACTTTCCTTGATCAAAAAATCAATAATATTTGCAAACAAAATTTTGAGAAAAAAAATTTCTAATATTCTAAAATTCTAAAATTCTAAAATTCTAAAATTCTAAAATTCTAAAATTCTAAAATTCTAAAATTCTAAAATTCTAAAATTCTAAAATTCTAAAATTCTAAAATTCTAAAATTCTAGAATTCTAAAATTCTAAAATTCTAAAATTCTAAAATTCTATAATTCTAAAATTCTAAAATTCTAAAATTCTAAAATTCTGAAATTCTAAAATTCTAAAATTCTAAAATTCTAAAATTCTAAAATTCTAAAATTCTAAAATTCTAAAATTCTAAAATTCTAAAATTCTAAAATTCTAAAATTCTAAAATTCTAAAATTCTAAAATTCTAAAATTCTAAAATTCTAAAATTCTAAAATTCTAAAATTCTAAAATTCTAAAATTCTAAAATTCTAAAATTCTAAAATTCTAAAATTCTAAAATTCTAAAATTCTAAAATTCTAAAATTCTAAAATTCTCAAATTCTAAAATTCTAAAATTCTAAAATTCTAAAATTCTAAAATTCTAAAATTCTAAAATTCTAAAATTCTAAAATTCTAAAATTCTAAAATTCTAAAATTCTAAAATTCTAAAATTCTAAAATTCTAAAATTCTAAAATTCTAAAATTCTAAAATTCTAAAATTCTAAAATTCTAAAATTCTAAAATTCTAAAATTCTAAAATTCTAAAATTCTAAAATTCTAAAATTCTAAAAATCTAAAATTCTAAAAATCTAAAATTCTAAAATTCTAAAATTCTAAAATTCTAAAATTCTAAAATTCTAAAATTCTAAAATTCTAAAATTCTAAAAATCTAAAATTCTAAAATTCTAAAATTCTAAAATTCTAAAATTCTAAAATTCTAAA
Source organism: Culex pipiens pallens (assembly GCF_016801865.2). Classification (NCBI taxonomy): domain Eukaryota; kingdom Metazoa; phylum Arthropoda; class Insecta; order Diptera; family Culicidae; genus Culex; species Culex pipiens. The sequence goes on from NC_068937.1 coordinate 129,388,110, forward strand.
ATTCTAAAATTCTAAAATTCTAAAATTCCAAAAATTCTAAAATTCTAAAATTCTAAAATTCTAAAATTCTAAAATTCTAAAATTCTAAAATTCTGAAATTCTAAAATTTTAAATTCTAAAATTCTAAAATTCTAAAATTCTAAAATTCTAAAATTCTAAAATTCTAAAATTCTAAAATTCTAAAATTCTAAAATTCTATAATTCTAAAATTCTAAAATTCTAAAATTCTAAAATTCTGAAATTCTAAAATTCTAAAATTCTAAAATTCTAAAATTCTAAAATTCTAAAATTCTAAAATTCTAAAATTCTAAAATTCTAAAATTCTAAAATTCTAAAATTCTAAAATTCTAAAATTCTAAAATTCTAAAATTCTAAAATTCTAAAATTCTAAAATTCTAAAATTCTAAAATTCTAAAATTCTAAAATTCTAAAATTCTAAAATTCTAAAATTCTAAAATTCTAAAATTCTAAAATTCTAAAATTCTAAAATTCTAAAATTCTAAATTCTAAAATTCTAAAATTCTAAAATTCTAAAATTCTAAAATTCTAAAATTCTAAAATTCTAAAATTCTAAAATTCTAAAATTCTAAAATTCTAAAATTCTAAAATTCTAAAATTCTAAAATTCTAAATTCTAAAATTCTAAAATTCTAAAATTCTAAAATTCTAAAATTCTAAAATTCTAAAATTCTAAAATTCTAAAATTCTAAAATTCTAAAATTCTAAAATTCTAAAATTCTAAAATTCTAAAATTCTAAAATTCTAAAATTCTAAAATTCTAAAAATCTAAAAATCTAAAAATCTAAAATTCTAAAATTCTAAAATTCTAAAATTCTAAAATTCTAAAATTCTAAAATTCTAAAATTCTAAAATTCTAAAATTCTAAAAATCTAAAATTCTAAAATTCTAAAATTCTAAAATTCTAAAATTCTAAAATTCTAAAATTCCAAAAATTCTAAAATTCTAAAATTCTAAAATTCTAAAATTCTAAAATTCTAAAATTCTAAAATTCTAAAATTCTAAAATTCTGAAATTCTAAAATTTTAAATTCTAAAATTCTAAAATTCTAAAATTCTAAAATTCTAAAATTCTAAAATTCTAAAATTCTAAAATTCTAAAATTCTAAAATTCTAAAATTCTAAAATTCTAAAATTCTAAAATTCTAAAATTCTAAAATTCTAAAATTCTAAAATTCTAAAATTCTAAAATTCTAAAATTCTAAAATTCTAAAATTCTAAAATTCTAAAATTCTAAAATTCTTTAATTCTAAAATTCTTTAATTCTAAAATTCTAAAATTCTAAAATTCTAAAATTCTAAAATTCTAAAATTCTAAAATTCTAAAATTCTAAAATTCTAAAATTCTAAAATTCTAAAATTCTAAAATTCTAAAATTCTAAAATTCTAAAATTCTAAAATTCTAAAATTCTAAAATTCTAAAATTCTAAAATTCTAAAATTCTAAAATTCTAAAATTCTAAAATTCTAAAATTCTAAAATTCTAAAATTCTAAAATTCTAAATTCTAAAATTCTAAAATTCTAAAATTCTAAAATTCTAAAATTCTAAAATTCTAAAATTCTAAAATTCTAAAATTCTAAAATTCTAAAATTCTAAAATTCTAAAATTCTAAAATTCTAAAATTCTAAAATTCTAAAATTCTAAAATTCTAAAATTCTAAAATTCTAAAATTCTAAAATTCTAAAATTCTAAAATTCTAAAATTCTAAAATTCTAAAATTCTAAAATTCTAAAATTCTAAAATTCTAAAATTCTAAAATTCTAAAATTCTAAAATTCTAAAATTCTAAAATTCTAAAATTCTAAAATTCTAAAATTCTAAAATTCTAAAATTCTAAAATTCTAAAATTCTAAAATTCTAAAATTCTAAAATTCTAAAATTCTAAAATTCTAAAATTCTAAAATTCTAAAATTCTAAAATTCTAAAATTCTAAAATTCTAAAATTCTAAAATTCTAAAATTCTAAAATTCTAAAATTCTAAAATTCTAAAATTCTAAAATTCTAAAATTCTAAAATTCTAAAATTCTAAAATTCTAAAATTCTAAAATTCTAAAATTCTAAAATTCTAAAATTCTTAAATTCTTAAATTCTTAAATTCTTAAATTCTAAAATTCTAAAATTCTAAAATTCTAAAATTCTAAAATTCTAAAATTCTAGAATTCTAGAATTCTAAAATTCTAAAATTCTAACATTCTTAAATTCTAAAATTCTAACATTCTAAAATTCTAAAATTCTAAAATTCTAAAATTCTAAAATTCTAAAATTCTAAAATTCTAAAATTCTAAAATTCTAAAATTCTAAAATTCTGAAATTCTAAAATTCTAAAATTCTAAAATTCTAAAATTCTAAAATTCAAAGATTCTAAAATTCTAAAATTCTAAAATTCTAAAATTCTAGAATTCTAAAATTCTAAAATTCTAAAATTCTAAAATTCTAAAATTCTAAAATTCTAAAATTCTAAAATTCTAAAATTCTAAAATTCTAAAATTCTAAAATTCTAAAATTCTAAAATTCTAAAATTCTAAAATTCTAAAATTCTAAAATTCTAAAATTCTAAAATTCTAAAATTCTAAAATTCTAAAATTCTAAAATTCTAAAATTCTAAAATTCTAAAATTCTAAAATTCTAAATTCTAAAATTCTAAAATTCTAAAATTCTAAAATTCTAAAATTCTAAAATTCTAAAATTCTAAAATTCTAAAATTCTAAAATTCTAAAATTCTAAAATTCTAAATTCTAAAATTCTAAAATTCTAAAATTCTAAAATTCTAAAATTCTAAAATTCTAAAATTCTAAAATTCTAAAATTCTAAATTCTAAAATTCTAAAATTCTAAAATTCTAAAATTCTAAAATTCTAAAATTCTAAAATTCTAAAATTCTAAAATTCTAAAATTCTAAAATTCTAAAATTCTAAAATTCTAAAATTCTAAAATTCTAAAATTCTAAAATTCTAAAATTCTAAAATTCTAAAATTCTAAAATTCTAAAATTCTAAAATTCTAAAATTCTAAAATTCTAAAATTCTAAATTCTAAAATTCTAAAATTCTAAAATTCTAAAATTCTAAAATTCTAAAATTCTAAAATTCTAAAATTCTAAAATTCTAAAATTCTAAAATTCTAAAATTCTAAAATTCTAAAATTCTAAAATTCTAAAATTCTAAATTCTAAAATTCTAAAATTCTAAAATTCTAAAATTCTAAAATTCTAAAATTCTAAAATTCTAAAATTCTAAAATTCTAAAATTCTAAAATTCTAAAATTCTAAAATTCTAAAATTCTAAAATTCTAAAATTCTAAAATTCTAAAATTCTAAAATTCTAAAATTCTAAAATTCTAAAATTCTAAAATTCTAAAATTCTAAAATTCTAAAATTCTAAAATTCTAAAATTCTAAAATTCTAAAATTCTAAAATTCTAAAATTCTAAAATTCTAAAATTCTAAAATTCTAAAATTCTAAAATTCTAAAATTCTAAAATTCTAAAATTCTAAAATTCTAAAATTCTAAAATTCTAAAATTCTAAAATTCTAAAATTCTAAAATTCTAAAATTCTAAAATTCTAAAATTCTAAAATTCTAAAATTCTAAAATTCTAAAATTCTAAAATTCTAAAATTCTAAAATTCTAAAATTCTAAAATTCTAAAATTCTAAAATTCTAAAATTCTAAAATTCTAAAATTCTAAAATTCTAAAATTCTAAAATTCTAAAATTCTAAAATTCTAAAATTCTAAAATTCTAAAATTCTTAAATTCTTAAATTCTTAAATTCTTAAATTCTAAAATTCTAAAATTCTAGAATTCTAGAATTTTAAAATTCTAAAATTCTAACATTCTTAAATTCTAAAATTCTAACATTCTAACATTCTAAAATTCTAAAATTCTAAAATTCTAAAATTCTAAAATTCTAAAATTCTAAAATTCTAAAATTCTAAAATTCTAAAATTCTAAAATTCTAAAATTCTAAAATTCTAAAATTCTAAAATTCTAAAATTCTAAAATTCTAAAATTCTAAAATTCTAAAATTCTAAAATTCTAAAATTCTAAAATTCTAAAATTCTAAAATTCTAAAATTCTAAAATTCTAAAATTCTAAAATTCTAAAATTCTAAAATTCTAAAATTCTAAAATTCTAAAATTCTAAAATTCTAAAATTCTAAAATTCTATAATTCTAAAATTCTAAAATTCTAAAATTCTAAAATTCTAAAATTCTAAAATTCTAAAATTCTAAAATTCTAAAATTCTAAAATTCTAAAATTCTAAAATTCTAAAATTCTAAAATTCTAAAATTCTAAATTCTAAAATTCTAAAATTCTAAAATTCTAAAATTCTAAAATTCTAAAATTCTAAAATTCTAAAATTCTAAATTCTAAAATTCTAAAATTCTAAAACTCTAAAATTCTAAAATTCTAAAATTCTAAAATTCTAAAATTCTAAAATTCTAAAATTCTAAATTCTAAAATTCTAAAATTCTAAAATTCTAAAATTCTAAAATTCTAAAATTCTAAAATTCTAAAATTCTAAAATTCTAAAATTCTAAAATTCTAAAATTCTAAAATTCTAAATTCTAAAATTCTAAAATTCTAAAATTCTAAAATTCTAAAATTCTAAAATTCTAAAATTCTAAAATTCTAAAATTCTAAAATTCTAAAATTCTAAAATTCTAAAATTCTAAAATTCTAAAATTCTAAAATTCTAAAATTCTACATTCTAAAATTCTAAAATTCTAAAATTCTAAAATTCTAAAATTCTAAAATTCTAAAATTCTAAATTCTAATATTCTAAAATTCTAAAATTCTAAAATTCTAAAATTCTAAAATTCTAAAATTCTAAAATTCTAAAATTCTAAAATTCTAAAATTCTAAAATTCTAAAATTCTAAAATTCTAAAATTCTAAAATTCTAAAATTCTAAAATTCTAAAATTCTAAAATTCTAAAATTCTAAAATTCTAAAATTCTAAAATTCTAAAATTCTAAAATTCTAGAATTCTAAAATTCTTTAATTCTAAAATTCTAAAATTCTAAAATTCTAAAATTCTAAAATTCTAAAATTCTAAAATTCTAAAATTCTAAAATTCTAAAATTCTAAAATTCTAAAATTCTAAAATTCTAAAATTCTAAAATTCTAAAATTCTAAAATTCTAAAATTCTAAAATTCTAAAATTCTAAAATTCTAAAATTCTAAAATTCTAAAATTCTAAAATTCTAAAATTCTAAAATTCTAAAATTCTAAAATTCTAAATTTCTAAAATTCTAAAATTCTAAAATTCTAAAATTCTAAAATTCTAAAATTCTAAAATTCTAAAATTCTAAAATTTTAAATTCTAAAATTCTAAAATTCTAAAATTCTAAAATTCTAAAATTCTAAAATTCTAAAATTCTAAAATTCTAAAATTCTAAAATTCTAAAATTCTAGAATTCTAGAATTCTAAAATTCTAAAATTCTAACATTCTTAAATTCTAAAATTCTAACATTCTAAAATTCTAAAATTCTAAAATTCTAAAATTCTAAAATTCTAAAATTCTAAAATTCTAAAATTCTAAAATTCTGAAATTCTAAAATTCTAAAATTCTAAAATTCTAAAATTCTAAAATTCAAAGATTCTAAAATTCTAAAATTCTAAAATTCTAAAATTCTAGAATTCTAAAATTCTAAAATTCTAAAATTCTAAAATTCTAAAATTCTAAAATTCTAAAATTCTAAAATTCTAAAATTCTAAAATTCTAAAATTCTAAAATTCTAAAATTCTAAAATTCTAAAATTCTAAAATTCTAAAATTCTAAAATTCTAAAATTCTAAAATTCTAAAATTCTAAAATTCTAAAATTCTAAAATTCTAAAATTCTAAAATTCTAAAATTCTAAAATTCTAAAATTCTAAAATTCTAAAATTCTAAAATTCTAAAATTCTAAAATTCTAAAATTCTAAAATTCTAAAATTCTAAAATTCTAAAATTCTAAAATTCTAAAATTCTAAAATTCTAAAATTCTAAAATTCTAAAATTCTAAAATTCTAAAATTCTAAAATTCTAAAATTCTAAAATTCTAAAATTCTAAAATTCTAAAATTCTAAAATTCTAAAATTCTAAAATTCTAAAATTCTAAAATTCTAAATTCTAAAATTCTAAAATTCTAAAATTCTAAAATTCTAAAATTCTAAAATTCTAAAATTCTAAAATTCTAAAATTCTAAAATTCTTAAATTCTAAAATTCTAAAATTCTAAAATTCTAAAATTCTAAAATTCTAAAATTCTAAAATTCTAAAATTCTAAAATTCTAAAATTCTAAAATTCTAAAATTCTAAAATTCTAAAATTCTAAAATTCTAAAATTCTAAAATTCTAAAATTCTAAAATTCTAAAATTCTAAAATTCTAAAATTCTAAAATTCTAAAATTCTAAATTCTAAAATTCTAAAATTCTAAAATTCTAAAATTCTAAAATTCTAAAATTCTAAAATTCTAAAATTCTAAAATTCTAAAATTCTTAAATTCTTAAATTCTTAAATTCTTAAATTCTAAAATTCTAAAATTCTAGAATTCTAGAATTTTAAAATTCTAAAATTCTAACATTCTTAAATTCTAAAATTCTAACATTCTAACATTCTAAAATTCTAAAATTCTAAAATTCTAAAATTCTAAAATTCTAAAATTCTAAAATTCTAAAATTCTAAAATTCTAAAATTCTAAAATTCTAAAATTCTAAAATTCTAAAATTCTAAAATTCTAAAATTCTAAATTCTAAAATTCTAAAATTCTAAAATTCTAAAATTCTAAAATTCTAAAATTCTAAAATTCTAAAATTCTAAAATTCTAAAATTCTAAAATTCTAAAATTCTAAAATTCTAAAATTCTAAAATTCTAAAATTCTAAAATTCTAAAATTCTATAATTCTAAAATTCTAAAATTCTAAAATTCTAAAATTCTAAAATTCTAAAATTCTAAAATTCTAAAATTCTAAAATTCTAAAATTCTAAAATTCTAAAATTCTAAAATTCTAAAATTCTAAAATTCTAAATTCTAAAATTCTAAAATTCTAAAATTCTAAAATTCTAAAATTCTGAAATTCTAAAATTCTAAAATTCTAAAATTCTAAAATTCTAAAATTCTAAAATTCTAAAATTCTAAAATTCTAAAATTCTAAAATTCTAAAATTCTAAAATTCTAAAATTCTAAAATTCTAAAATTCTAAAATTCTAAAATTCTAAAATTCTAAAATTCTAAAATTCTAAAATTCTAAAATTCTAAAATTCTAAAATTCTAAAATTCTAAAATTCTAAAATTCTAAAATTCTAAAATTATAAAATTCTAAAATTCTAAAATTCTAAAATTCTAAAATTCTAAAATTCTAAAATTCTAAAATTCTAAAATTCTAAAATTCTAAAATTCTAAAATTCTAAAATTCTAAAATTCTAAAATTCTAAAAATTCTAAAATTCTAAAATTCTAAAATTCTAAAATTCTAAAATTCTAAAATTCTAAAATTCTAAAATTCTAAAATTCTAAAATTCTACATTCTAAAATTCTAAAATTCTAAAATTCTAAAATTCTAAAATTCTAAAATTCTAAAATTCTAAAATTCTAAAATTCTAAAATTCTAAAATTCTAAAATTCTAAAATTCTAAAATTCTAAAATTCTAAAATTCTAAAATTCTAAAATTCTAAAATTCTAAAATTCTAAAATTCTAAAATTCTAAAATTCTAAAATTCTAAAATTCTAAAATTCTAAAATTCTAAAATTCTAAAATTCTAAAATTCTAAAATTCTAAAATTCTAAAATTCTAAAATTCTAAAATTCTAAAATTCTAAAATTCTAAAATTCTAAAATTCTAAAATTCTAAAATTCTAAAATTCTAAAATTCTAAAATTCTAGAATTCTTTAATTCTAAAATTCTAAAATTCTAAAATTCTAAAATTCTAAAATTCTAAAATTCTAAAATTCTAAAATTCTAAAATTCTAAAATTCTAAAATTCTAAAATTCTAAAATTCTAAAATTCTAAAATTCTAAAATTCTAAAATTCTAAAATTCTAAAATTCTAAAATTCTAAAATTCTAAAATTCTAAAATTCTAAAATTCTAAAATTCTAAAATTCTAAAATTCTAAATTTCTAAAATTCTAAAATTCTAAAATTCTAAAATTCTAAAATTCTAAAATTCTAAAATTCTAAAATTCTAAAATTTTAAATTCTAAAATTCTAAAATTCTAAAATTCTAAAATTCTAAAATTCTAAAATTCTAAAATTCTAAAATTCTAAAATTCTAAAATTCTAAAATTCTAAAATTCTAAAATTCTAAAATTCTAAAATTCTAAAATTCTAAAATTCTAAAATTCTAAAATTCTAAAATTCTAAAATTCTAAAATTCTAAAATTCTAAAATTCTAAAATTCTAAAATTCTAAAATTCTAAAATTCTATAATTCTAAAATTCTAAAATTCTAAAATTCTAAAATTCTAAAATTCTAAAATTCTAAAATTCTAAAATTCTAAAATTCTAAAATTCTAAAATTCTAAAATTCTAAAATTCTAAAATTCTAAAATTCTAAAATTCTAAAATTCTAAAATTCTAAAATTCTAAAATTCTAAAATTCTAAAATTCTAAAATTCTAAAATTCTAAAATTCTAAAATTCTAAAATTCTAAAAATCTAAAATTCTAAAATTCTAAAATTCTAAAATTCTAAAATTCTAAAATTCTAAAATTCTAAAATTCTAAAATTCTAAAATTCTAAAATTCTAAAATTCTCAAATTCTCAAATTCTAAAATTCTAAGATTCTAAAATTCTAAAATTCTTAAATTCTAAAATTCTAAAATTCTAAAGTTTTAAAATTCTACATTCTCATAATCTTTAAAATTTTCAAAATTCTCGAAATTTTCAATATTGTCAAAATTCTCAAAATTACAAAATCAGAAGAGAGGAGGAAGCGTTAAATAAGATTGAACACCATAAAAAGTTGAAACTCTCGTTTTGAGTTATAAAAATGATTTTATTTTCTACCAGACACAATCTCCTTTGACGAGGACCTTGCGCTGTCCACCGGAACGCCCCTCGCCCGGAAGCTGCCCAACGTTGGCAAACTCAGCACCCCCGGGGCCGCTGCCACCACCAACGGCACCGTTCCAGCGCAGAACGTCAACAGCTTGAAGCTGAAACCGGTCCCGGGACGAACCCCGACGACGACTTCTCTGAAAGCCACTCCCGCAGCAGCCCCGAAAAAGACACCTCCAGCGGCACCCCCATCGGCGACGAACCCCTCGACGCCACGTGGCTCCCAGCCAAGTTCAGCCAAAGTAGGCGTTGCTTGATTTTGATTTTCAACTGTCACTTTAAAATTTGAACTTTTTTTTTTGCAGTCTCGCGCATCAACCGGAAAGTCCGGAACCGGAATGGCGGCCTCTGGATCGAGAAAGGCGTCGGCCATTTCGGTCGCTTCGGCGTCGATTGCTTCGATGGACGACGGTCCCGTGCCGGACGGAATGGCTCGCTGCTCCGTGTGCGGACGGAACTTTGCCGAGGATCGTGTCGCCAAGCACATGGAAATTTGCCGAAAGACCAAGAGCAAGAAGCGGAAGGTGTTTGACGTGACCAAGCACCGTGTCCAGGGAACCGACGCCGAGAAGTACGTGCTGCGGAAGGGGAAAACTGGCGCGGCGGCCAGTTCCAGCAGTAAAAAATCAATCTCCGGACCAGCGGCATCGACGGCCGCCGCGGCCACTTCCGGTGGCAAGGGCGATTGGAGGAGGAAACACGAAGAATTCATCGCGGCCATCAGGGCGGCCAAAGAGATGAAGGCGTATCTGGCCAAGGGTGGTAAGCTGTCCGATCTGCCGCCGCCGCCACCTTCGGAGAATCCGGACTACGTCCAGTGTCCGCACTGCTCCCGACGGTTCAACCAGACGGCCGCCGAACGACACATTCCCAAGTGTAAAACGATGCTGCACAACAAGCCGAAACCGGCCGCCAAGGGCAGGCGAGTTTAGAAAGATATATTTTTATTAAAACGGTTTTAACTTGCGATATTAGTCAGCAACCAGATTTATCTATATTTATATAAAATGCAATCATCTTTGTTTAGTATTTGGAGCATTAACAATTTTATGCTTTTCTTTCTATCAATTTCACAAAAAGCAGTAAACCGAAAAGACAAAAAAATACGAAAAAAATCATTAACCAATCGTAATGTTCGCATATCACACCAATTAAAAAGACCAACTGCAAAAACCAAATTGCAATCAAAATTCACCTCAAATTATCAGCAGAAGCCGTGAAGAGCAAAATAAAAACAGCATAACGAGATTGTGTCGTCGCGCGCTGAAGTGTGCTGAGGGTCAGTCCAGTCGGAAGTTGGCCGGAACCAAAACGATTGGCAGGACAGAGTGGAGAAAACAGAAATAAATGTATTGAAAAAAATAAAATTGCAACAAATAAAACCTCTCTCGCTTTCCCTCCCTCCCTCGCAGCAGTTTTTCGACCAATGGTTTGTTGTAATGGCTTTGGGTGTGTAACCGAGAGTAAGCTTTGAACGATGAACAAATCGCTTTATTTAGTCCGAAAAGTTCCCATTCTGCGAAGTTTAAACATTATAAACAAGCCAACCCCGACAAATTTTGTTTTGTCTTTTTGTTTTGTTTCTTGACGCATAGCTTGTTTGCGAAGAAGATTTCAAACCTTAATTGGTGGCGATAGTGCATCTCCAGCGCGGGTAGCAAACATCGAAGCAAATCAAATTTGCACCCGACGTCAACCCCACCGCGGTACCTGTCGCGGTAGCAAATTTGCTCTCAGTTCTTCGGGATTTCACTTTTGGTACGTTCGTTTGAGGGCTGGTTCCACACTGAGTGCCGCACTCAGAGCTGTCAAAGTGTTTGTTTGAAGAAACTCGCGCTAGTTCCGCACAAGTTTCACCGCCATCTTGGAACTCTGGAGTTTTTTTTTGAAAAGGTCCAATAAACCAAATTTCCAGTTTTTGCTTTTTGGGTGTTTTTGAAACCACCTTGAGTCAGGGGTATTAAAAACACCCAAAAAGAAAAAACTGAAAATTTGGTTTATTGAACCTTTTCAAAAAAAACTCCAGAACTGAAACTCTAGTGCCACACTCGATATTTTTTCAGTTTCATGCGAGTTCCATGCACACTGAAAAGTGATGTTCGTTTGAACCAAAACTGGCACCGACGAGTGCGGCACTCAGTGCCACACCGGCTGTTCAAGCGAACGTACCATTTGCTACCCGCTGGTTTGCTACTGCGGCAAACGGAATGATGCACGGAAAACTGAATCATGCGCGGAAAAAAAATGTTTCTTTTTTAATATAAAAAATCAAAAAAAAATTAAAAAAATTACAAAATTAAAAAAAAATAAATCAAAAAAATTTAAAAGGATTTAAAAGATTTAAAAAAAACAGTAAAAATAAATTTAAAAAAATTTAAAAATAATAATAAAATTAAAAAATTAAAAAAAAACAAAATTTAAAAAAAAAATAAAAAAATTTAAAAACATAAAAAATTTAAAAATTCCGAAAAAATAAAATAAAAAAAAATAACAATTAAAAAAAACTCAAACAAAATTAAAAATCTGAAAAAAATTAAAAATAATTGAAAAATCTTTAAAAAATTGGAAAAATTTCAAAAGTTCAAAAAATTTAAAAAATAAATAAAATTGAAAAAATCAAACAAAAAATAAGCTATTTAAATTTAAAACGTTACTTAATCCACTCTTAGGAGGTTGGTGCCTTCCTCAAATTTAAAGGGTGCTATCAAAAATAGACACAAAAGGGCGGTGTTATCAGTGTTATCAATTTGACTCATTATTCATACCACTAGATTGGGTAATCAGATTTTCATATTGCAGGGCACTTATGTACTTACAACTTATGATAGGGTAGTCAGATCTCCAATCCAATTTGTGCTTTTTATTACCTATCCAAAGATAGGTCGCATGAAAGATCCGGATAACGTTTTCATCAAAATATCTGAGATCTGGCCTTCAAAAAGTGCATAAATAAAACTTAAGTGCTTATAACTTTTGATAGGGTTACGCACGCACAGACATTTGCTCAGAATTTGGAGTCGATATGAATTCGGAGTCGATATGTATACGTGAAGGTGGGTCTACAAGGCCTATTTAAGAAGTTCATTTTTCGAGTTTTTTTATAGCCTTTCCTAAGTGAATTTTTTGAATTTTTTAATTTTAGAATTTTAGAATTTTAGAATTTTAAATTTTGAATTCTTAAATTTTTAAATTTTTGAATTTTTAAATTTTTGAATTTTTGAATTTTTGAATTTTTAAATTTTTAAATTTTTGATTTTTTGAATTTTTGATTTTTTGAATTTTTGAATTTTTGAATTTTAGGGTTTTAGAATTTTAGAATTTTTAATTTTTTGAATATTTGAATTTTTGAATCACCCACAAGACCCTACAAAAATCTCCGAAACACGCATTCAAAACTTTTCCCCTAGCTTGCCGGCACTTGTCGGGTATCAGAAAATGAGTACCCGACAGGTACCGAGACATAATTTTCTTCTACAGATGAACTTGAGATCAAATTTGATACCTGCTTTGCTAAGCGCGGTGGGATACTCGGGGCAAACTCGAGAGCAAATTAGGTGGGACTCAAATCGGGTAGCAAATGGTTTAACTTTCGACATTTTCGAAAAATGAAATTCTTTGAAATTTCAATAGGATTAAAAAGTTTAATAAACTTTTAGCATTTCTAGGCATGATTCAATTAATAATTATTGATTTTGAAGGTAAACGAGAGCAAAAAATGATAAAAACCCATATTTGCCCCCCGCGGTGGGCTTGTTTCGGTGGCAAATTTGCTACCCTAGCGGTGGGGATGACGGAGTTTTTTCAAGGTGGCAAATTTGATCTCGGTATTCATGAGCCGGGTGCAAATTTGATTTGCACCCCAGCGCTGGAGATGCCCTAAGAGAGTTATAAAATACAGATTGTCGAGGGAAACATATTGGCCAATGTTTGACAGATCCAAACGCGCTGGGCACCAACCGCCCTTTACGCCCAGCAACACTGGCACCGGAATTGTAATTTTAACAGAGTTAATTTTATTTTGGTTAATCGCGGTAGATTTTCTTCAAATAATTCGAACTGTCAAAAATCCACCAAAGCATCTACCACATAGAGCTATCTAAGCCCGATCTCATACACACTAGCACACCATTTGTTTTGCTGGCTGGTACAAAATTTAACCTCACTTTTTTTCGTGTACGTACACGCAATACATACGCACGTAGATAACTCTATTGATCGCTCAAAAAACTGTGATAGAATAGTATCCACCGGTAGATGCTTCGGTGGATTTTTGACAGTTCGAATTATTTCAAGAAAATCCACCGCGGTTAACCAAATCAAATTAACAATAGTACTCAGTACAACTTTCCGTGTGCGATGAAATGTTTCAAGAAAATGCACGAAAAACTTTTAAGGGCCATCCATAAACCACGTGGACACCTAATGGGAGGGGGGTCAGTGATTTCCCACGTTCCATACAAAAAATACTGGTTTTGTAAAGAAATTATCCACGAGGGGGGGGGGGCGGGGAGGGGTCTGATATTCCAAAAAAACTGTCTACTTGGTTTATGGATGGTCCCTTGATAATCAATCTGCTTGGGAGCATACATTTGGATTTATGGACCCCCTATCCCCACACGTAACAAAATTTTTATCCAAATTTAAAAAAAAAATATGGACCGTATAACACGACCTTTCCACTCGCCATTCCTCCAAACTGCGTCACGTAATAAATGAACGCTCCCATGGTGTGTCGCAAAGTGTCAAAAATTTCGTCATAACTTTACGCTGATGCTCGCGAGTGTGTTGTTCTCGTAATTATTTCGCCAAAATCCAAAAAATTTCCACAAGATCTAGCACGAGCAGAGTAACATCTTGCATCCTCTTGTCGACGCGGAAAATGCGAGCAGTCTTTTGAAGGCACACGAACCTAGCAGCAAGCGCGTGAGAATGGCCAGCGTAGTAGAGTCGGCGACCTTGAAACATCCGGACGACGGGACGCCCGCCCTCGAGGACTGCACCGACAAGTTCAACAAGGTGCTGGCGGCGCTGCTGAACCGGAACTTTACCATCAACAACGACGTCTACCTGGAGATGATTGTGTCCCATTTGGGGGGTGAGTTGGGCAGTTTGATTAGTTGGGTTGATTTTGATGTCGCTGGCGTCTTTTTCAGAACATCGCAACCTGTTGAAGTCGGCGGAGATGTTTGTGTTTTTGGACGATGCGCTGGGCCAGTGGGAGAGTGAGACGCTTCCGTCGGGGGACGTGGCGGCGTTTACGCTGCAGGTGCTGGCGATGATCGTGGGGGACGAGTGGAGTTTTGCCCGGGTGCAGAGCAAGAAGCTGTTGGATCGGTTCCAGGACTGCGTCGGGCGGTTCCAGCATCCGTCGGTGAAGCTGGGCCACGTGCTGGTGTTGAAGGCCGTGTCGAGGCACGCGATGGGACTGGCCTGGATCAAGAGTTCGGGGTCGTGGAGGATTTGTTTGGACTATTACAATGGCCAGCTGCAGACGATCTTTATTACGAAGGAGGCGTCGCTGTTTATTTACGAGGTTTTGGAGAGGTTCGGGATGGTCGGGGATTACGAGTTGGTGAAGGAAATTGTGCGGAACATTTTGTCGCCGTTGTTGGACGTGGTGTGGAAGAGTCCGGACCAGGAGCATGCCGTTCTGGTGGACGATGAGAAATCACAGCGGATTGTGACGTCGATGTTGAATCTGATGTGTACGCTGTTCCGGAAGTTGCTGGTCAGTAATAAGAGATCGCGCGCTGCGTACCATATTTTGATAACGTTTAAATTCGAGCGGAACCTGTGGTGTTACGCGGATGCCATCCAGGACCACAGCGTGCTTACGAAGGTGTGGGAGACGCACATTTTGGCGAACTGCACCCGACTTGGCTGCATGGACATTCCTGCGGAAGACACCGTAGTGGAAGATCTGAAGTTTGAAAAGTACACAATCAACTTCTTGAATTATGTGAATTTTTCGCTCCGTCGCGGCAACATCCCGAACGTAATGCTGATGGCCCAAATGCATCACCACGCGTGGAACCTGATGGCGGACCGCGCCCCGGAAGAGGTCGTCCTCAAGAATCAGAACATCAAGTTTGGCGATCAGATTCTGCTGCTCCAGCTGTTCCCCGTGGTTTACGAAATCAAGAGTCTCACCTCGAAGGATCCGCCGGATTACATCGAAAAGTTCTGCATGCGGCTGTACGACATCAGCTGTGAGTTCACCGTACGACTCATGTACGCCTGCCGGGACGTGTTCGTGGCGTACAACACCGTCGTCGCCGAGATGGCCATCAAATCGATCCAGGGAATCGTCTCGATGAACACGCTACCACGTCCGCGGGCCATCATCGCGTTCCAGGCGTTCGTCTACGTGCTGAAGGAGTTCCTGCCGGACATGTGCTACCTGGAGAACCAGTGCGACTTTTCCAAAACCGACCTGATTCTGTCCAAACCGAACCTGCTCGCCGCAATCATCAACGCGCTGCACTCACTCATCCAGAACTACAAATTCAACTGGAAGGAGTGTATCGAATCGACCACGCTCGTCAACTTTATGCTGAACCTTCTTGGGAACCCGAATCTACCCCCGCGCCACGTCGTACTCGCGCTCAAGCTGACCCAGCTCTCGATCGAGCACTTTCTCGCACCGAACCTGGCCCTGCTCATGGACAACATCGAGGGTTCCGGTCTGTCCTTTGTCGGCCGCATCATCTACCAGCGACTCCACGACAGCAACTGGGAGGTTCGCGACTCGGCCCTCGAGCTGCTCGCGTCGATCGTCGAAATCTCGGAAATCAGTTAGTGTGGACGCCAACGCGCCGAAGAACCGCGTCTAATCGCATTCACTTTCCTTTTCGCAGAATTTACATCCTTCCAGAAGCACGTCCTGGACTGCGACATCATTCCGGTGGTGGAGGCGGCCGCGAAGAACGACTCCGAACCGTACGTGCGGGCCTCGGCGCTGCGCTGTCTCACGCTCATGGTCAAGATTCGGCTGCTGTGGGAGCACTCGCTCGTCAAGCTGAACCTGATGGTGAGTTTCTTTCCTATCAATCAACGAGGTTTCGAAATCTTCTTATCCCGCAGAACCACCTGATCACCGTGTTCGACAACGAGAGCGAGGGCGTGGTGCGGCGCGAAGCGGTCAACACCATCCGGGAGATTTACTCGAACCACAAGATCCAGGCGCAGTGCTTGGACGCGGTGTTCTCGGTGCTGGCGTTCTCCGCCGCCAACGACCTGTACTGGGAGGTGAAGCTGAACGCGCTGGTGTTCTGGAAGGTGGTCATGTGCCGGCAGTTTCAGCACCAGGGCATGATCGACGGAACGTTTCCGGCGGTGACGTTCTCGAAGGAGCACAAGAAGATCATCACGCTGACGAACAAGGAGATTCTGCTGAGGCTGCGCAAGGTGTTGAACGAGTTGTCGCTGCGGGGGTGTCTCGGGGTGTTGCTGGCCTGCCTGGGGGACGACTGTGACCTGGAGGTGGTCCGCCAGACGGTGGAGATCATCCGGCGGTTGATGTGCTACCTGAACAAGTACAACTACATGGAGGAGTGCGTGAATCGACGCGTTGAACCGGCCAGCGACGATCGCTCGGCGTTCGTGGCGGTCATCGATACAAACTACTCGGAGCACAAGCGTCCCTCGGACCACCAGCTGAAGAGCGCCCAGCGGAACGACGCCGACTACAGCAGCGGCAACGTGCCCTGCCTCATCAACTCGGACGAGATCATCGACTCGATCGTGAACCTGGACGACGTCAACCTGCTCTCGATCACGTACAAACACAACATGAGCGTCTCGTCGCCGGGACCGGAACCTGCCACGACGATGACCCCCGCCGGCGGTGGCTGCCACTGCGAGGCGAGCAAACATCACGACGACCTGTTCCGGAAGTACGCCGAAGTTACGCCCGAGGACTTCCTGAAGCAGGTCGCCGCCACGGACTTTGACGAGCTGATCGCGGGCCGGGAAAGCTGGCTGCGGAAAACCGAAAGCTTCGGCTCGCTGCTGGACGACGTGCTGTTCTCGTACTACGCGGCCGAGGTCAACGAAGCCGACTGCTACTGAACGAAGAAGGGACTCCAGAAGGGTAAGTATTGATTTGTTTTAATTGTAGTAGCACTTGCAAAGTGACGACCACACGACCGAATGTGATAAGGATGAAGCGTCCTTTTTTTTCTTCAAAGCTTAGTGTTTTGATGCAACAATCGAATTATTTAGCGGGTTTTTAGAGAGATTTTTTTCCGAAATAAATATAGTTGTTCGTTTTGCAAAACACGTGCGGCTTTCTTCAAACTTGGTGATGATCACACGACCCCCTTCAAAGCTGGTTTTATTATAATATTGTTTATTGATTACTTACTTATGTGTGTAGATTGGGTTTATCATAGATACGTCTCTTACTCGTTAAATTTTAATTATCTTTCATTCAAACGGCCCCTGAACAGTTTGCCGGAAATGTCGCTTTTTGTCGTCGTTTCTAAACTCTAGAAAATAATCTGTTTTACTTCTTGCTCCATGCTTCTTATATTTTTCCTTTTTTTAACTTTGCAACCTGTTTGATATCTGCACGCGCACTGCACCAACGAATTATCAAAAATCAAAAAACAAATCTAATCTTTTTGCTTCCCCTGGAAATTTCAATCCGACCTGCTTCAAATGAACTTGTACAGATAGTTTTTACAATAGTCCCCGTGATGCTGGTTCTGCTGCTGCTGGTGGTGGCACAGCTGTCAACTCAGGTGCTTCTTCGTGTCGGCGTACGTAAACTTGAGGCGGAACGCTTCCGCGACGAGCACGCCGATGTGCGAGTCGGTCCAGTTGTGGGTCGGCAGGTTCTGCAGCAGCAGCATCAGGCCCTGTGTGGTGGGGAGAAGGGCAAGCAACAAGAGAGAGGATTAGCAAACTATACATATTTACAAAATTTTATTAATTTTGCGCTCGTTCAATCGTAACACCCAACTACCCATGTTGGTTCCCAATGGTTCGTAAATGTAGAGAACCTGGAGTTTATTAGAGAACGGCCATCTTAAACCAAAAGTATCACTCGAAGGACGAGAACTGTCAAACGGAGGTACCAATCAAGCAAAAGACCAAGGTTGTTCGCAATTTTCAGTGCAAGAACGGGCCTTGACCGATTTCAAAAATTTCTGAAATTTCTAAAATTTCTGAAATTTTAAAAATTTCAAAAATTTCAAAAATTCAAAAATTTTAAATTTTTTTAAAAATTTATAAATTTCAACATTTTTAAAAATTTCAATTTATTTTTTAAATTCTAAAATTTAAAAAAAAAATCAAAAATTTCTAAAATTTTTAAAATTTTAAAATTTTAAAAAATTTTAGAATTTTAAAAACTTTAAAAATTTTAAAAGTTTTGAAAATTTCAAAAACTTTAAAAATTTCAAAATTTTTGAAAATTTCAAAAAAAATCAAAAATTTCAACAAAATAATTAAATTTATCCCTAGAATATTTCAGCCACAACTTGTTTCTTCTTTTACAACCACTAGATCATTTTGCACATTTTTGAGCCCTTCTAGACAATTGTAGAGCTTGTCAAAAATGAACATTTTTATTCTTGAAAAATGAATTTTGGTCAATTCTATCAAAAGTTCTGGGCAAAAAACGATTAAAAATGCTCATTTTCAAATTGAGATTAAATAAGTTAAACAAAAAAGACCCCCGAGATATTTTCAGCAAATGTACTCTAAAATGTGTACTTTCAGATGCTTCTAAGAGCGAGGTCAAACTCTACCACCTTTTCGAGTTATTCACATTTCAAAATGGCGTCTTTTTCGTCGTATTTTGGCTATAACTTTCGTTTTAAAGGTCCGATTTTTGCTCTCTGGGAAGATAAATGTGTGTTTTGATAAGCTCTACAAATGTCTACAAGACACCAACTCGCTACGACACAAGCCTGCGTTGATAAATCCAAAAAACTCATTTTTCCATAAACACTTCAACCTAAATTACAAAAATGGCTCTAGAAACTTCCCGTTTGAAGATAGAGCTTTGTGCTCTTGAGCAAAGTTGCTCAAAATGGTGTTCTCTACAACTTTTCTGAAGACCGAAGCGCTATCTCGTCATCCCGCCAAAATAAAAATTCTGAACCACCCTAAAATTTGGACCACCCTAATATCCACCATACCAAAAGAGGGCCCTATTGACCCGGATCATTAGTCCCGAAGACACCAAAGCTATAAATCTTAACGTATGGTCGCTATCAATTTTGCCACGCTAGATTTCGGGTTCGGACCACTGTGCAATCGAGCAAAAGACCAAGGTTGTTCGCAATTTTCAGTGTAAGAACGGGCCTTGACCGATCTCAAAAATTTAACAAAATTTCTAAAATTTCAAAAGTTTTAAAAGTTTTGAAAATTTCAAAAGTTTCAAAAATTAAAAAAAAATTAAAAAATTACTAAAATTTCTAAAACTTAAATTTTTTTAAAAAATTTAAAAGTTTCAAAAATTTTAAAAAATTTGAAAATTTCAGAAATTTCTAAAATTTCAAAAGTTTCAAAAATTTCAAAAGCTTCAAAAATTTAAAAAAATTTAAGAAATTTCTAAAATTTCTAAAACTTAAAAAAACTTAAAAATTTTAAAAGTTTCAAAAAATTTAAAAATTTTAAAAGTTTCAAAAATTTTCAAAATTTCAAAATTTTTCAAAATTTAAGAAATTTCAAAAATTTCAAAAATTTAACAAAATTTCTAAAATTTCTAAAGTTTCAAAAATTCCTAAAATTTCAAAAAATTCAAAAATTTCAAAAAATTCAAAAATTTCAAAAAATTCAAAAATTTCAAAAAATTCAAAAAAATTTAAAAATTCAAAAAATTTAAAAGTTTCAAAAATTCAAAAAAATTCAAAATTTCAAAAAATTTAGATTTTTTAAAATTCAAAAAATCAAATTTTTTTAAAATTTTTTAAATAAAAAAAATTAAATTTTTGAAATTATTAAAAATTCAGAATTTCAAAAATTTAAAAAAAAAATTAAAATTTTTAGAAATTTCAAAATTTTTAAAAAATTTAAAAAAAATTTAAAATTACTAAATTAAAAATCTAAGCAAATTTCTTTTTCTGAAATTTTAATTTTTTAAATTTTTAAATTTTCTGAAATTTTTGATTTTTTTTTTAAGTTTTTTAAATTTTTTATATTTTTGCCTTCCTTACCTTACTGAGGAAAGGCTATAAAATCACTCGAAAAACGAAATTCTTAATTTGCCCTCCTAGACCCACCTTCATGTATACTTATCGACTCAGAATCACATTCTGAACAAATGTCTGTGTGTGTGTGTGTGTGTGTGGTGGGATGTTGATCAAAAAAATTTGCACTGGATTATCTCGGCACTGGCTGAACCGATTTGGACCGTATTGGTCTCATTCGATCCGTCTTGGGGTCCCATAAGTCGCTATTGAAAATTATAAAGTTTAGTTAAGTACTTCAAAAGTTATGCTAAAAAAAACGATTCTAACAAAAGTCCGGATGATTATAAAAAGGGTGGTTTTTGTAAGAAACCCATGCATTTTTAGAAAGGTATTCGAAAGACCTTTCCAACGAATTCAAAAGTTTGAAGATCTGACAACCCTATCAAAAGTTATAAGCACGTAAGTGCCCTGAATTATGAAGATTTGACTACCCAATCTGATGGTATGAATAATTATAAAATATGAAATATGAATCAAGTGGATAGAACACTGCAAAGGTCCGCCCTTTGGTATTACTTTGGATAGGAAACTTAACTGGAATACTCATTTGAATAATGTATTAAACAAAGGAATTAATGCTCTATGGGTGTGTAAAAAAACTTTTGGGGAAAAATGGGGCCTTCGCCCTAAAATGATATATTGGATATATACATGTATAGTAAGACCAAGAATTACGTACGCCTCACTTGTCTGGTGGCCAAAAGTTAAGGAAAAAAAATCACAAGATAAACTAGCTAAACTGCAAAGATTAGCCACCATTTCAATAACAGGAGCTATGCAAAGCACTTCATCTGCCGCATTAAATTCCTTGTTAAATTTACTTCCTCTTCACAAATTTGTAGAATTAGAAGCATTTAAAAGTGCTTTATTAATGAATCGATCCACAAGAATTCAGGATAAAGAATTGACTGGGCACTTAGAGGTCCTTAAATACATTACTCTGTATCCGGCGTTAAACTTAATAGTAGACTGGATGCCGACCAAGACAAACTATGACATTCCATTCACAGTGGACGCTAAAAGTCGCTACGAGTGGGATAATGGTGGGCCTAATCTTCGTCCAGGCTCTGTTGTGTTCTACACGGACGGTTCCAAAATGAACAACAAGACGGGAGCAGGAGTTTTTGGCCCAGGAATTGAAACATTTGTTTCAATGGGACAATATCCAACAGTTTTCCAAGCCGAAGTTTATGCAATAATTGAATGTTTGCACATTTGCTTTAAAAGGAATTATAGATTTGCTAATATTTGTATCTTTTCTGACAGCTTGGCAGCACTGAATGCTCTGAAAGGGTATACCTGCCAGTCAAGACTAGTATGGGAAGGAATCTATTTACTATAGTAAATAGATTCCTTCCCATACTAGTCTTACTAGCCATACTAGCCTTATAAGGCAATTATCCCAAAATAACGCGGTTAATCTTTACTGGGTTCCTGGGCATTGTGGAATTCTAGGAAACGAAATAGCGGACAGCCTGGCAAGGAAAGGATCTGATGCCGACTTCATTGGCCCAGAAACTTTCTTTGGTGTTCCAGACTGTTCTCTAAAAATGGAGCTTAAACGGTGGGATATATCAACAATACAATCTATTTGGAATTCCACCGATTCTTTTAGACAGGCAAAAAGATTTATCTTTCCAAAAGAGAAACTTTCTCGAGAATTACTAAAACTAGACAAAAAGAATTTAAGGGTGATCGCTGGTTTATTAACTGGTCACTGCCCATGTAAATATCACTTATTCCATATGAGGAAAATCTCAAACGCAATTTGTAGATTTTGTAATATTGAAAAAGAAACATCAGAGCACCTGCTTTGCAATTGCGGTGTCCTGATCCAAAGTAGAATTTCATTTTTTCCGAAAGAATCTTACAGCCCTCCAATATCAATATATTCCGTCCTAGTAGGGGATAGACTTTATAAAACAAGTCGTACCTAACTGGGACAACACGCAGTAAACAGGAGCTGCCTCTCATCGTTCCATGATGTTGGGTTAACCTGATTTGCTATAAAAAAGGGTCACACCACAATATTCCTCTAATTGGTCGCAGTGGTATCAAGGCTCAAAAAAAAAAAAGGTCCGCCCTTGTGTATCTATTTTGGATAGCATTACCCTCTAAATGTGAGGAAGGCAACAACCACCTAAGGGTGGATTAAGCAACGTTTTTTTTTTTTAATTTTTGAAATGTTTGAAATTTTTGAAATTTTTTGAAATTTTTTAAATCTATAAAATTTTTGAAATGTTTGAAATTTTAGATATTTTTGAATTTTTTTGAAATTTTTAAAATTTTTAAAATTTTTGAAATTTTTTGAAATTTTTAAAAATTCTATAATTTTTGAAATTTTTGAAATTTTTAAAATTTTGGAAATTTCAAGTTTTTTTTTTTTGAATATTTGAATTTTTTAAAACACATATCGAGATTTTCTCGATCGTCAGTCGTAATGTGTCAATGGTAGATCGAGAAATTACGATCGAATGATCTCAGTCTACTATCGTCAAATTACGATCGTAATATTATGAGTCGAGAAATTACGATCGAATGCAATAATCACCAAGATCCTAGCGTTGAGTCGTGTTTATTTGTTGCTATTTCTTTTGTCGCGGTGTTTTGTTACAATTTTTTGACCTAAGCATGTTATAAAAGTACAGTAGTAATTTTTGTGTTAATCCTTTAACCATTCTATAAACTGAGTAAGGGCTCGAACCTAACTTGTTTGAAGAAAAGGGTGATGATGAAAAGCAATTGACAGTGAAGAAAATATACTATTTCAAGGATCAATAGTAAAAGAAAGATAGTCATTTATAAACTGCCCATGTTCGCATAAATGTCCCATATGCAAAAACATCAAGCTGAGAAAAACGCATTTGAAGTTTGTCCCACACATAAGGCTACGTGTTAAGTTTTCGTTAAAAAACTAGATTTCCTCCTGATTTCCAGAACAAAGTACTGGATGTTATAGGCTTTTCTGATAGAGCACAGGATTTTGAACCAACCTGCATTATTAACTCAAAAACGATGAAAATGCATATGGGACATTTATGCGATCATGGGCAGAGCATCAATTGGTAAAATACAGTGGAAAAGCGTTGAGCGATAAGAGAATCAAAAAGGTAAAATCGAAATCAAATGGAAGTCGTGTTAGAAAATCAGTGAAACAAAATAAACAGAAGATAGGTGGGAGCTGAAATGGAAAGAATAAAAACCCCGTTTTGTGATGTTTCAGGTACATCCACAGCAGTTGACTCAACATATTGCGAATCAAAACAATACCGTCTACAATCACAAATTACTTCCCTGTCCCACATTGGCGCGCTTCTTTCTTTCACCCGTCTCGACTCCGACCCGCGGTGGTCAAAGGTTTACGAGCCGTTTCCACAGGCCACCAGCTAGGTCATCATGAAAACCAAGCCAACGTGGAGGTAAGAATCAAGATAATTCGGATGATCTAACCGAACTACGGATGTAGTTAGTTGCGCTCCTTCCTGAATATTCCTTACGGGACCATCCATAAACCACGTGGACAATTTAAGGGGGGGGGGGGGTAAGCGATTGTCCACAATCCATACAAAAAAGATTTTTTTTGTATGAACAATTGTCCACGAAGGGGGGGGGGGGGGTTTGAGATTCCAAAAAAATGTGTCCACGTGGTTTATGGATGGTCCCTACTTGGATGTCAACCGAAGAGCACGCAACAAGGTCAGTGCCGTTGCATGCTCTTAGGTATCAATCCCTGATCTGCAAAAAAACGCTCCACTTAAATACGATATTAAATGTAAAAAAAAAGGTAAAAATTCAGAATTCAAAACTCAATGAATTTAGGAATTTGAGATTTAAAGAATTTAAGATCTTAAGAATATGAGAATGAAAGGTTTTGTAAATTATTAAATTAAATTTCGAAATTTTCAAGCTTCAGACTTTTAGAACGTTAGAGTTTTGAATTTTCTAAAATCTAGATTAAATTGTCAAAAGGTCCTATCTACACAGGAAACCCATGACGGATAGGTTATTTTGAAAATTTAATTTCATTATTTTTTTAACATTGAAATTACAGTGTCCAATTTAATTTTTGAATTCAATTATTGTTTTTTTTTAACAAGCACGCACTGTCATCTTTTCTTGAGGGAGTCACGAAAAGAATGCGCAACTTTTCTTGACCGTGTTCCTTGAAACACGAAAGAAAGTGATAACCCACCTGAAAGTCCCGCTCCTGCAGCAGCTGGTCGCGCCAGTGCAGCAGAAAGGCGGCGCACACGTACAGCTGGAACACCGCGAAGCCGTCCGACTCGGCCAGGTACGTGTCCCAGAGGCGGATCGTGCAGTACAGCGGCAGCTCGCGCGTCAGCAGGTTGTTCATCCAGCGGAACGAAAACTGCAGATAGTCGACGCCGTGGGCCTGCAGGTGCCGGTGGAGGGTTCCTGCGGGGTTTCAGAAGGTCGGTTAGTGCTTTGAGAGTTTTTATTTGATGGTCAGCTTTACCGTCGATTCGCTGAATTAGGTCCTTCAGCTGGTTCACCTTCTCCTGGATGCCGAGCTGAGCGAAGATGTAGTTGTCCTGGATGCAGTCGAGGAACTTGGACAGACACCAGAACGAGTCCGCCTCGATGATGTCGCGCTGCTCCTCGGACAGGTCACCCAGTTGGCACTGTTCCAGATCCTTGTCTGGAATTGCAGAGTTTGTAACTAATCTAGGTTCAACATCAATCAACAGAAACTTACCAGCTCCGACGGATTCCTGTAGAAACACGATAAAAAACGGCGTCACCAGGTCGTTGATGCCCTGGACGTAGCCGGACGCGGGGTGGCGAATCGCCCAAATGAACAAAATTCGCTCGAACATCTCCTGGACCAGTTTCTGCTGGAACAGCGCCACGTGCGGGTTCATCCGCGGCACGTCGATGTGAATCTGGCGGTACGTGTCCTGCTGCGTTTCGTCCCGGGCGTCAACGTGGAAGTACTGCTGCACGAGCTTCCGGTAATCGACTCGCTTTCGCTCCAGCAGAGTGTTTCGCCGTTCTAGGCTCGTCGGCAGGTAACCGGCCAGCAGACGCCACGTGACGGCACGCATTCGGCGCGGAACGCCCGACCAGCTGATTTCCTTCAAGGCGATCAGATTCAACAGCGGCGCCTCCAAGATATTGGTAAACTTTTCGTACTTGGACTCGCACTCGACGTCCTTCGAGGCCACATTCGAGGACAGTTTCAACGGCTGTGGACGGCCCGGGTAAGCGTGAAACCGTTGGCGCAGCCGATGATCGCTGACATTGTTCATTCCGTCATGATTCTGCTGCTGCTCCCTTCGCTGAACCACATTCCCGTCGTTGTCACTGTCCACTCCGGTCCGACTGCTAATCTTCATTCCGTCCATGCTCTCGACCATGGTCGTCGTCGTCGTCGCCACCGCCGCCGCCGTTCCGACCCTCACATTCTTGTGATTCTTGTGTGTCTTGATGACGTTCAACGCCGCCGACTGAGACACCTTCTTCGATATCCGCGCGGCCTCCACCGACACTCCCCCCGAAATGATACAAAACTCGTCGTCCCCCAGATCCCACGCGTCGCTCACCGATTCCTGGTAGTCCTGGAACGAACTTCCACCCCCCGCGCCACCTCCAGCTCCAGCTCCCCCGTTTCCCCCGGAGGCCATCCGCGTAGCCATCGTGGGCCGACCCGGAAGTCGCGCTGCCGAATTGTTCCGCCAAAAGGTCGACGAACCGGCCGCGTCGCTACTGCTGTTCATGGCCGCCGTTCCGAAGATTCGCTGCTGCTGCCTTTAATTAGCTGACGACGAGTTTTGGCTGGTCATCTTTTCTTCCCTCTTTGTGTGTCACCTCACTCTCCCGGAAGGGCGCGCTGCAGCGATTGCTGTTCCCGTACTCGATACCCGTGTGCTCTCGCAAATGACGTTGTCGACGGGGCGGCGGTTCCACGGCTGCGGTTCACGGAACGCGTAAAACAAAATTAACAAAAATTCCGGAAAACTAGCTAAAATTTTCTTCCACTATTTTGACGATTTTGACACATACACAGGTCGCGCACGGACGGGGAGCTGTTGACATTTTGTAATCTCTTTTCCATCGGATGGACGAAATATTTCACATGAATTTTGAACCCCGTTAGAAAAATCAGAAAAATGGCCAAGATTACTCGAGAGCAATTCTCTGAAATTTCGGTCATTCATTTTTTTATGTAGTTTTTAATCAGGCTGAAATTTTTTTTTTAATTCGGTTTGCCCAAAGAAGCCATTTTGCATCATTAGTTTGTCCATATAATTTTTCATAGCACTCGAGCTGTCACCGTCGGCGCGTAAACATCGTCGTCGAATTGTAGCTCTCGCGAAAGTTAATTTATTAGTGCTCCCGGTGTGTTACCCAGCACCCTGGGGAAACGAAAGCAGCCCAAGCCGCCGCCGCTGCCCGGCGAAGGCGATTCCGGCCGGGATAGTGCATCGCAGATCGTGCAGCGGGTGGACTACAAGAAGGCCCGCAAACAGCAGAAAGAAAAGGTGGTGACGCCGCCGTCTTCGAGACGCCGCCGAAGAAACTCCACCGGCGGTATCTCATCGATTTCGGACCAGCTCAACGAACATCGGCCACTGACCCAACCCGGGAGGTCTTCCGGAGGATTCCCGACGGCGAATCAGTTCGAGATGCTCGACTTCGACATCTCCGGCGATGAGGCAGAAAACGTAAACAATGGCGGCGGTGGTGGAACTTTTGCCGTTGGTGATGGTGCTGCTGGTGGTGATGCTGCTGGTAGTAATGTGAAAAATCCGCCTCCTGCTCCCGCAAAAATACGCTGTCCGCCGATTTTCGTCCACGGTTCCAGTGTCCCAGCGCTTAATCGACTGATGTCAACAACCCAGCTGGGCGCCGACGATTATCACCTGCGGGTAAACAAAGGGTACATCCAGATCAGGGTGTCGACTAAATCCCACTTTACTTCTGTGGTGAGTACTTTGAAGCAGGCAAATGTCCAGTTCTACACCCACGGGACCAGTGATGAAACCCCGGTGAAAATCGTCCTTTCCGGATTGCCAGTGTTTCCGGTAGAAGAAGTTAGGCGGGAACTCGAAGATGTGTTTCTGCGTCCCACAAGTGTGCGTCAGATGGGGAAATCGAAGCACGGTGATTACGCGCTATACCTGCTGCAGTTTGAGAAGGGAACCGTGAAACTTCAGGAGCTGCAACAAATCAAGGCGCTGTTCAACGTGATCGTCCGTTGGAGGCACTACTCCAAGAAGAAGTCGGACGTCGTCCAGTGTTTCCGGTGCCAGCAGTACGGCCACGGGATGAGAAACTGCCATCTGGAGGCCAAGTGCGTGAAGTGTGGTGAGCGCCACCAGACGACCGCATGCGCACTCCCCGCGCGAGCCGACGTCGTGGTCAACGACGACCGCTCACAAATCCGTTGTGCTAACTGCAGCCAAAATCACACAGCGAACTACAAGGGTTGCCCCACCCGCCTCAAGTACCTGCAGGACTTGAAGGCAAAGAAGAAAACGAGTCCCGCCAGCAGAAGCAACCTTCCGAAGGTGTCTGCAGTTCCTGCGCCTGCCCCCAGGCCACAAGGTGGCGACTTGAGCCAGCTGCTCGGCAGCATCGCGAATCCTGGGGTCTCGTACTCGCAAGCAGTGCAGGGCCAGCCCGAGTCGTCAACCCTGTTCACCGTCGAGGAGTTCATGTGCCTAGCCAGTGAACTCTTCACTAGGCTTTCGAATTGCCAGTCGAAGGCCATGCAATTCCTCGCCCTCAGCGAGCTCATTATCAAGTTTGTTTATAATGGCCAACCTTAGCTCGCTGAAGGTGATGAATTGGAACTGCCGTTCCATCCGCAACAAGGTTGTGGAATTTTTCCACTTCCTCGAAGCTCACGAAATCGACATCGCTGCAATCACGGAGACCTGGCTGCAGCTCAACAACTCGGTGTACCACGAAAGCTACACCATTGTTCGCGCGGACCGTAACTCACCGGATGCTGCTCGAGGGGGAGGAGTTGCACTTCTGGTGCGTAACGGGATAAAGTACTCCAAGCTCGAAACTTCGACCCGGGCAATCGAGTCCGTTGGGGTCACGATCAATGTGGATCCCGCACCAGTGAACATCGTTGCTGTTTACTACCCTGGCTCGACCCGCAGGGCAACGCTTTGTCAATTCCGACGCGAAATACGGCAGCTCAGCAGCATCGATGGGTCAGTCTTCCTGGTGGGTGACCTGAACGCGCGACATAGGATGTGGAACTGTGCCAGGGCCAACAAAGCAGGACAAATCTTGCACCAAGAGTACGAGTCCAAGGACATCTACATACACGCTCCGGATACTCCCACCCGCTGCCCCGCTGGACGAGGGAGGCCTTCCACGCTGGACCTGGTCATCTCAAACAACCTGGTGCAGATGTCGAAGCCGATAACGCACGTCGAACTGTCGTCGGACCATCTGCCGGTCACTTTTAAGATCGACGCTGACGTTCCAGTCGCCCCGGCTGGAAGACTCGTCCGATGCTTCGACAGAGCGAACTGGAGTACATTTGCTCGCTCGATCGAGCGGGAGGTCGACCTTAACGCAAGCTGGATCAACGATTTGGATCGCTCGGAGAAAATCGACGACGCCATCGACAAGTTCACCGCCATCCTGAAAGCTGCTGAGGAATCCGCTGTCCCTTCGCGTAGGATCCTACCTCAGAAGAAAGACATTCCCGACGAGCTGAAGCTGCTAATCCGGCTGAGGAACGTACGGCGTAGGCAGTTCATCCGAAGACGTGACCCGCTCATCGGAGCGGTGGTGACCCACCTGAACAACGTCATCAGCACCAAAAGCGCCGAACACCGCTACAAAAACTTCGGCTCCTTACTAAGGACGCTGGACAACGGCAGCAACAAGTTCTGGAAGCTTACCCGCAACCTCCGGAACACGGTCAAGTACAGTCCCCCGCTGAACGTCAACGGAGACCTCGTAGCGAGCCCTTCAGCGAAAGCCGAAGCGCTCGCTAGTGCATTCGCCGCTGCCCACAACAACGAGCAACCAGGTGATCCCGAAACATCGGCTGCTGTGGAGAACGCGCTTGGCCACATCCGAGCGACAACTCCTCCCGTGCCTCCGGCCGCCCTTGTCAAGCCGAAAGAGGTCAAGGCGATCATCCGCACGCTCAAAAACCGGAAGTCTCCTGGGCAAGACGGAATCCGGAATACGTGCCTCAAGCAGCTGCCAAGAAAAGGGTTGGTCGTCCTGACCAAAATCTTCAACGCTTGCCTGGCCTTGGGCTACTTTCCGGCCGGCTGGAAACACGCG
Source organism: Culex pipiens pallens (assembly GCF_016801865.2). NCBI lineage: Eukaryota > Metazoa > Arthropoda > Insecta > Diptera > Culicidae > Culex > Culex pipiens. Next base: position 129,417,648 of record NC_068937.1, read on the forward strand.
AACGTGATCGCCATCCCAAAGGCGAACAAGGACATAACCAATCCAGGTAACTACCGCCCGATCAGCCTTTTGAGCAGCCTGAGCAAACTCCTGGAACGGGTGATCCTCGTCCGGATAAACCGTCACCTGGAGACGGAGCAACTCATTCCACACGAGCAGTTCGGCTTCAAGCCGGGGCACTCAACGGTGCACCAACTCGCCCGTATCTCGGAGATGGTGAAGCGCGGTTTCCTGGCGGGGAAGTCAACCGGCATGATCCTTCTCGACGTCGAAAAAGCCTACGACTCCGTGTGGCAGGACGCCGTGGTCTACAAGCTCTTCCGCTCGAACCTCCAGCCATTCCTGGTCAAGATCGTCGAGTCGTTCCTGACAAATCGTTCGTTTACGGTGACGGTGAATGGCGAGCGTTCTTCCGTCCACAACATCCCCTTCGGCGTGCCCCAAGGATCAGTGCTGAGCCCGACTCTCTACAACATCCTCACCTCCGACGTGCCGATGATCGATGGAGTGTCGTACGCATTCTTTGCGGATGACACTGCATACTTGGCATCGGACAAGGACCCGAAGATCGTCGTCACCCACCTACAAGCGGCACAGAACAACCTCGAGGAGTTTCAGCGGAAGTGGCGCATCAAGCTGAACGCTGGGAAAACCCAGTCCATCTTCTTCACCAGGAGGCGTGCTGCTCGGCACCTTCCCCGCAGATCGATCAGCGTCAACGGCCAGCCTGCAACGTGGGACGACGAAGTCACGTACCTGGGAGTGGTGCATGACAAGAAGCTAAAGTACGACAAGCACGTGAACTACATCATCGGGAAGGTGGATCGGTCCACCAAAGCGCTCTACTCCCTGCTGAATCGGCGGTCGAAGCTGAGCATCAAGAACAAGTCGCTGGTGGTCAAGTGCATCATCCGTCCAATGCTGACCTACGCTGCTGCGGTCTGGGGCAACTGCGCCAAATCGCACCGTAAGCGACTCCAGGTGAAGCAGAATAAGCTGCTCAAGATGGTGCACAACCTGGACCCGTGGTACCCGACCGACGATCTACACAAGCTGGCCGGCGTCGACACCGTTGACGCAAGCATCGAAAGGGCAACGAGAACCTTCAGGACTTCGTGTGGGATGTCAACGAATCCGCTCATCGAAGCACTCCTCCGCCAACAACTGTGATATTAGTTTTTAAGCCAAACATAGATCTAGGGTTTTTTCTCAAAAAATATTTTCCCTAAAAGAACACCCAGTTAGCAAAATCTAAACGTAGAAATATGTATCCTCCCTGCAAAGGCTTATGAATTGATCTCAGTTGAAAGGTTCTCCAAATCTCTGAATTGCAAATGTAACATCCTGGAGCAGAACAGTTAAATTCTAATAAAAACACTATTGAATTGAATTGAATAATTTTTCATATAAATTTGGCAGCTGTCCATACAAAAATGACATATGAAAATTAAAAAAATCTGTATCTTTTGAAGAAATTTTTTGATCGATTTGGTGTCTTTGTAAAAGTTGTAGGTGTGGATAAAGAGTACACTAAAAAAATGATAGAAATTCGCAGAATGTGAAAAAAATCTTGGACCGAGTTATGCATTTTTGAATCAATACTGCTTTTTTCAAAAAAATCGAAATAATCAATCTTCAATCAATCTTCATTTTTCGATGTGAAATCCAATTTGCAATCAAAAAGTACTTTAGTGAAGTTTTAATAAAGTGCACCGTTTTTAAGTTATAGCTTAGGCCTCGGCTTAGGCTGCGATTAGCAGAGCAGCGAGTCAGACGTGCGTCCCTCAAGAACCAAACAAGTGTTAACAGGTTCAAAAAAAACCTATATGAGCAATTCTCGCTGAAACCGTCCCACTAGATGCACATGTTCTCAAATCGTTACGGCAATGTTCTCATTCGATTCAGCGCACCAAAAAACCATTAAAACAACCTTCGAACCAATGAAAATGTCAGCCGTTAGCCACCTGTAAATAAAAACTTGTATTGAACTATGGATTTTTTCGAAAAAATGCCCTAATTTGGAGAAATGATATCTCCCAAAATACATTACCAAACATCAAAAAGTTATATATCGTTGGAAAGGTAATCGCGAGGGCTTTCTATCGCACTTTGAAAAACATTTCAAAAATTATTTTTTCAAGGGTAATTTTAAGGGTTTTTGAGAAACTTACTCTTAATTTTGAATTTTGACCGTGTTCGCAACCACTTATCATTACGCAACCATTTTCATTCGAAAGATTGGAAGATTTTGCATAAAATCAACTTGAGAAAAGTAGTGTAATGAAATAGTTTTCGTATAGTTATTAACGGATGAAAGAAATTAGTAAAATTTCAGTTAAAAATAACCAAAGCTCAGACTTCAGAAATGAACCTAATTTACAGTCAAAACAAAGCAGGATTGTTTTTGAGCCGAATGTACAGTCATCTGAGGCAAATCTGGACATATAGGATGAATAGGGACAGCTATATCAACTATACTTTCACTCATCAGATCATATTTTTAAATTGATTATGTAAAAACATACATAAACAAACAAGTTTCTAAATTTTATGCAATTAAGTACTCTGAAAACTTATGTCCTTACTTAGACTGTAGTCTCGATTCGCCACATTTCACTGAAGTAATATTTTATGTACAGAATTTGTTTTGGGAAGATCTGCTTTATTTGTATAACCTCAATCGTGCACAAAAAAGTGCAAATTTCAAATCAATATTTTTTGATCAAGTTAAAATTGTATGGGGCTGTTGATACCATAAAAACAAGAAAAAAAAACTCGATTTTCGTCCAAATTGGACTACGCCCTTTCATAAGACACAAGTCAATTTACGATAAATTTACCTTAATTTGAGATTAAAAACTGCCCCCAATTGAAAACTGAATGAAAAAATAACTAAAATTAAAACAAAAAAAAAAGTTAAAAATCCCTTTACCCTACACACGGGGCAAAGCTACGCACTTATTTTTTAGGGTAATTGCCTGGTTCTCGACATAAAAGCAATTTGAGGTGAATTCTAGTACTACGTTTTGAAAGCAAGTGATAAGGGTACCATTTGGTATATACAACGAATCAAAAATATTTTATGGTAATCGGTGACAAAATGATTGTCACTAGGTGCGTCTTCTCTATTCTATGTAAAAAAATTGGGATTCATTTAAGTTTAATTTTTAATTACTCTCAATATAAAAACCAAATTTAAAATTTTCATTTGTGCAACATAAAAACATTGAAAAAAGTTTTAATTGAAAAACAGACTACACTTATTAATTCCACGTCTAATTATCATTCTAGTGAGTTCTGACTCGACATTGTACGGCTTGCGGTTTCAGAGATATCGCAGTTTGTCAATGAAGGTTTTTAAAATTGTTTGCAGAAAAGTGAAACTTTGGGGTGGTGTCAAATAAAAGGATCTAGTCCGATTTGGACGAAAATCGAGTTTTTTGCTTGTTTTTATGGTATCAACAGCTCCATAAAATTTTAACTTGATCAAAAAATATTGATTTGAAATTTGCACTTTTTTGTGCACGATTGAGGTTATACAAATAAAGCAGACCTTCCCAAAACAAATTCTGTACATAAAATATTACTTCAGTAAAATGTGGCGAATCGAGACTACAGTCTAAGTAAGGACATTAGTTTTCAGAGTACTTAATTGCATAAAATTTAGAAACTTGTTTGTTTATGTATGTTTTTACATAATCAATTTAAAAATATGATCTGATGAGTGAAAGTATAGTTGATATAGCTGTCCCTATTCATCCTATATGTCCAGATTTGCCTCAGATGACTGTACATTCGGCTCAAAAACAATCCTGCTTTGTTTTGACTGTAAATTAGGTTCATTTCTGAAGTCTGAGCTTTGGTTATTTTTAACTGAAATTTTACTAATTTCTTTCATCCGTTAATAACTATACGAAAACTATTTCATTACACTACTTTTCTCAAGTTGATTTTATGCAAAATCTTCCAATCTTTCGAATGAAAATGGTTGCGTAATGATAAGTGGTTGCGAACACGGTCAAAATTCAAAATTAAGAGTAAGTTTCTCAAAAACCCTTAAAATTACCCTTGAAAAAATAATTTTTGAAATGTTTTTCAAAGTGCGATAGAAAGCCCTCGCGATTACCTTTCCAACGATATATAACTTTTTGATGTTTGGTAATGTATTTTGGGAGATATCATTTCTCCAAATTAGGGCATTTTTTCGAAAAAATCCATAGTTCAATACAAGTTTTTATTTACAGGTGGCTAACGGCTGACATTTTCATTGGTTCGAAGGTTGTTTTAATGGTTTTTTGGTGCGCTGAATCGAATGAGAACATTGCCGTAACGATTTGAGAACATGTGCATCTAGTGGGACGGTTTCAGCGAGAATTGCTCATATATAAGTGCATCTCCAGCGCTGGTGGCAAACATCGAAGCAAATCAATTTTGCACCCGAAGTCAACCACACCGCGGTTATCAAATGTAAACATTTAGTGTATCCCGCTTAATCCGATGGAGGTGTGAGAGGGATATACTCAATATTTGCAATTATTTACATGGCCTAATCAAAAGAAAACTAAAATCAATAAATAAATAAAACGATTTTTTCTAAAACTAGAACAAAAAAAAAGAAAATGTCAAAAGAGTCTAGAAGAGTCTTCTACAAATTAAAACAACAAAAAATCTACCAGTTTGATAAACATAATTTTAAATTCTAGAATTATCCAGGATTTTAAGCGAAGATGGCGTTCAAATGGTGAACGTCTGAAATGTCAAAATCGCTTACACGCTTACCAAAAAGAACCAAAAAAATGGTAATTATCATGATTTTTGGAGTTCAACTCGGATAACACTTTTTTTGGTAAAGTGGGTCGAACTGGCGAAATCATGATTTTCATGAACTGCCGAGTTCGAGCATGGCGAAATATTTCACTGGCTTTAGAGGCTTTGTAGGTTGCCTATCTTTGGGCGCTTTAGCTTTTTCTTTTGGAATCCGAAATAAATTGAAATTGAAAATAAATAAACAGCGAATTTTTTTATTTTTATTCATAAAAGCATGTTTCGTGAAGTACAATATATTTATATATTATTCATCTGCAGATCCGACCTTTTCTGTTACCGTGACCTGAATGAACAGGAGAAGGACCAAGCGTTGCTGCTGGAGGTTGTCCCGGCCGCCAAGGTGATGTTCACCGATGTACCGATTACTTCCTTCGAGGAGGAAACTGGGGCGAGGAAGCAGTTTTGTCAGGCGACTGCTGCTGGAAATCGTCACGTCCAACTTATTTCAATCAATCTCACCCTCTTCGAGCTCGTCAAACACGACTGGTTGGGGTGGAACTTGCTGACTGGCTTCCATCCATTGCCGTAGACATTGATCTGGACCGCTGCGAACTTCCCGGTGGGATCGGATCGTCAAACGACGAGTTGTAGTAGCTGCAAGGGCGCATCGGCCAGATCGAGCTCCGTAGCGATGCTTGGCTTCTCCGCCAGCTGATATCCGCCGAGCGCATGTTGAAGTATCGCGCCGTAGCTGATCCGGGTTCAGGTACGCGTTCGACATCATCGTGTTGGTGTTTCACGACAGCGGCAGACGTCGTAAAACTCCCATCCGTCGTCTGGCAGTTGTCCTTGGCGAGGGGCGATGACGGAGTCGTGCCTTGGTTCTTGAACCGATTCCGAGTACTTCCGGTAGGCGAGCACCAGCTGTCGCTGTGGCCGGACCACCGAGGTCAACAATTTCCCGCAGGACAAATGGCAGATCGGCGACTTGGAATTAAAGAGACCATAAGTAAGACAAGCTCAATACGTCACTAGGTCAACTATCAAACTCACCTCCAAATCCTCGTCCGCGTACGGCCAAGCCGGATCAACTTCGAGACTGCCCAGCTGCATGCTGCCACCGTCGCAATCGTCCATCAGCCTAGCAGTAAGCGCCGAGATCGACATCGGACTACTGATCGGCGGTTGACCCGGCGAGTGTGCGTCCGACTCCAACTTGATGCTCCGACCAGGCCTGCAAAATGTTTCCAACCCAGCGTACACATGAAGCAAACCAAAATGTCAGTTCACTGCTAGCATGTGACTGTAAGCCTACTGTGTCCGTTCAACCACTGACGCCTGACTCGTGCCGGTCGGCTGCTGGAGAATGAGAGACGTGAAAAAATGAGCTACACTCACTCAATTCGTGTCGTATGACTGACTCGTAAAATCCTCTCTAAATACTATTTTGACTATTTTTAAACAATTGAATGGTTCTAGACTGTGCAAAACACTTAAAATAACCATATCTTATATTCAAAATTACATTTCCAAGCATATATACCAGCTTTTTGTGTAAAAACTTGTTTCTTTATGTGTGTGCGTGCAACGTCGAATGAGCGTTGGTCGACTACTGCCTCGCATTGCAGCTGCTCAGTGAGCTACGGCACTCACGACTGAGTCGGGTTTGTTTATGTCACGGGTTTGCGGTTCAGTGAATGGATCTGAAAAAATCGTGTATGCGTCGCCGATTTTCGCGTCAGGACCCCTGACATTTTCAGCTCTGGCTCCGACTGCTCATGCTCGTTGTCTTGCCACTCTGCATGTCCTCCGGGTAGTGATTCTGAAAGTAATGCAACGGTTAGCGTGAGGCCACAGCACAGGCACAGCTTGTTAAAACTAGTCTTACCGCAATGCTTTAGGTGCGGTTCTGGTGTTTTGCATGATCGGACACGTTGTTGAACGCCTTGCTACAACCCGGATACTCGCCGGTGTACGGCTTTTCGCCGGTGTGTGATCGCAGATGGGTTTTGAGGTTCTTAAGCTGGGAGTATGCTTTGCAGCAAACTTCAAACTACAAAAAGGAAGCGAGGTTAGAACCTGACATTGGGTTTAGCTGATGATTTAAGGTGACCATGGCCGACCCGTTCGAAGGACTTGTCTTGTGCATTAGGACGTGCGGGGCTGGTTCACGTATAACGCGGGATGTCTTCTGCAGAGCATTGCTTGTGCTGTCCGCCTCTTGTCGTGTCACTGGTTGGACACGGAGGTTGTCTATTCCTGCTTATTGCTAGAGAGTTCGTTGATTTGCTGGAAATAGAAAGTTCGATGTTAGTTCGTGCTGATCGGGAAATCCACTGAAGAACAAGCTGAAGAAGCTTTTTACCTGCGACTTGGCCAAAAAATGTCCCAGCTGAGGCGGATGGTGAAGCGGGAACATGCTGGCTGTAGGCAGATGATGTCCGGGTAGACCCGGCAAAAAGCGCCGGTCCCAGCGCACTATCCGACAGATGTCCGTACGAGCCGCTAGTACTGCTGCTACGAGAAGCTTTCACCAGCGAGACCAACGAGTTTGGCGAGTACCGAATCATGGAGCGTGGAATTCCGGTTCGAGGTAGGCCAATCCGTGCCCTGTGCTGCCGCGCTTGCTGATATCCTCTGTTTCGGAGTGACTCGGAATCTCTAGAGCCGGCCTAAATAATAAAGTTAGTTGCATAATAATTAGTACAGCACATAACTGATCGTAACCTAGGTCATACCGGTTCAAAAGCGGTTGACCTCGAGTTCTTGCGGATGGTGATGGTATCGATACGAAAATACGGGAAGATTCAACCGGCGACGTTCACCTCTTTTGCACATCTTGGTCGAGCGATCACGAGACGGCCTGAAACTAGAATAAAATAATTATTAAACTTGTTTTGAAAAAAAAATCATTAAATAATTCCGTCCACCGGCGGACGGATTCCTTTTGCGTTCTTGTCCAGTAATCCGTCCACCGGTAGACGGATTTCTCTTGCGTCCTTGTCCAGTAATCCGTCCACTGGTAGACGGATTCCTCTTGCGTTCTTGTCTAGTAATCCGTCCACCGGTGGACCGAACCTTTTCGCCAACATTGGAAGGCACTCCGTCTAACGGTGGACGGATTCCTTTTGCGTCCTTGTCCAGTAATCCGTCCACCGGCGGTTGGATTCCTCTTGCGTTCTTGTCCAGTGATCCGTCCACCGGCGGACGGATTTCTCTTGCAAAACCTTGTGCCGTAATCCGTTCACCGGTGGCCGGAACCTTTTCGCAAACATTGGAAAGCAATCCGTCCACCGTCGGACGGATTCCTCTTGCAAAACCTTGTGCGTTATCCGTCCACCGGCGGACGGATTTCTCTTGCAAAACCTTGTGCCGTAATCCGTTCACCGGTGGCCGGAACCTTTTCGCAAACATTGGAAGGCAATCCGTCCACCGTCAGACGGATTCCTCTTGCAAAACCTTGTGCGTTATCCGTCCACCGGCGGACGGATTTCTCTTGCAAAACCTTGTGCCGTAATCCGTCCACCGGTGGCCGGAACCTTTTCGCAAACATTGGAAGGCAATCCGTCCACCGGCGGACGGATTCCTCTTGCAAAACCTTGTGCCGTAATTCGTCCACCGGCGGACGGATTTCTCTTGCAAAACCTTGTGCCGTAATCCGTCCACCGGTGGCCGGAACCTTTTCGCAAACATTGGAAGGCAATCCGTCCACCGGCGAACGGATTCCTCTTGCACTCTTGTCCATTAATCCGTCCTTTTCGCCATGAAAAATCCGTCCGTTTTACTTACCCGAAAATCAACCCGAAGCTCCGGAGCGCAAAAACAAACTAACAATAAAGACGAAACGTTTCAACAAATTTCAAAAATTTCGCTAAGTCCAAAATCGCACTTTCGAGAGTTCGCTTAACTGAACTCGGTTTTTGGCGATTTTTACCATTTTTCGAGTTCGCAAAATCACACTTTTTTCAGTTCGTTTAAGCGAACTGTCAAAAGTGCGATTTCTGAACTCCCAAAAGTGCGATTTTCAGTAACCGTGTAGTAGCATCAACATTAGAAAAAAATGTGGCTGTCATGCCATGGCGCACTTTTTTCGTAATGTTGGTACCACTGCGTGATTTTTACATTCCGGGTAGGGACCTACATAGGGAAATGAAATGTTCTGGGAGAAATTTCAAACACTCAAAGTCATTCAAATTTAAGGTTGAAAAACTTGTAGTTTTTCTTTGGTGCTGGCACTTTTCTTGTACCGAACAAGCACAAACATAACAAAAACTATCAGATTATTATCAACAACAGTTTTACAATACTTTTGATTATTATAAGTCTCGTTTTGTTGCCAAAATGATTTTAAATTGATTCCGACCTTGTTCTTACATAACCTTGTTGCTCGATTGGAACTCCGATTTGACAGTTCGATTGGAACCCTGAGAGTGACATTTCGCCTCTCCATATAGGCTCTCTAATTCCGGGCGTTCACCTTTCGAACGTGTTCAGCCGTTTGGCATGGGACCAAAATGGAAAATGAAACTAGCCAATAGAGTTATCTACGTGCGCATGTATTGCGTATACGTACACGAAAAAGATTGAGGTTAAATTTTGTACCGACCAGCAAAACAAATGGTGTGCAAGTGTGCGTGAGCGCGGGCTTAGATAGCTCTATGTTTACAAAGGTGCTAACACGTAAAGGGCCTAATCGATCCCGCATGCTGCTAACTGTTTTTTGAGGCCTATGAGATTTTAACATTGATTTTCTAGGAATAATCAAATGTTTGCAAAAAAATTAATATAGGGAAGTATAGTAACACTAATTTCACGCATTTTATTTCAATAATCTTCACAATTAGCTAAAAAAGTTCGAAATAGGATTTGAAAAACTAACCGCAGATTTCATCCTTGTTTTTCTCAATGTTTTAAAAACTGAGATTGGACGTTTTACAATGTTTTGCTTGAAATTGTTGAACTTTCGACATTTTCGAAAAATGAAATTCTTTGAAATTTTCAATGAGATTGTAAACTTTAAGCATTTCTAGGCATGAATCAAGGCATAATTATCGACTTTGTAGGTAAACAAGAGCAAAAAAACGAAAAAAAAAACCATATTTGCCCCCCGCTGTGGGCTTGTTTCGGTGGCAAATTTGCTACCCTAGCGGTGGGGAAGACGGATTTTTTTCAAGGTGGCAAATTTGATCTTGGTATTCATAAGCCGAGTGCAAATTTGATGTGCACCCCGCTTCAGATGCCCTTGGAATGTAAATGAAATGTAATTATTACAAGAATGTTTTATAAAGATATATTTTATCTAAAAAAAGTTATAGCCATTTTTAGGTAACTTTTTTGAAAATATTAGCGCCCATGTTTACCCACTGTTGTCAAGTTTTCAGTTGTCGAGTTTTCAGCTGACTTTTTGGAGAATGTTGAAAACAAACCAAGTTGACAAATCAACGTGGAATTATTTCAGTTCAACTTGCTGATTTTCAGACCGCGGTAGTTCGGCGACTTAGACCTCCTGTCAGTCGAAGCGAAGGAGAATCTCGCAATAAGCAATACGCTAAGATAAATAATTAAGCGTGTATGAAAACCTACATTGATATATTTCACCTCAGCTCGGTTCATGTTGGGCATCGATTGCATTCGACCTTTTTGCCAATCCCTCCCAGCTGTCATTCTCATTCGACCTCATTCTTGTGCGTCAAGTGAAATCACAAAAGTCGACATTTTCTTTTCTTCAGTCACAAAACGTAAACGTCCCGGATCCTAGAATCCAGCTTTTCGCAGTCCCGAATGATCGCGTGAGATAGTCGCCGCCGCCGCCATGTCCCTGTCCAGTATATTGCCAGCGCCGTCCAACCCGATATGGGACCGCGAAGACGAGCGTCGCCACAAGGCTGCGTCCTCCAGCTCGGGCTCGAATTTGGGTGCGCTCGTAAGTGCGAAGATCGCATCGCCTCCGTATGGCCAGCGCAAGGGCTGGGTCCCCCGGACGGAGGCCGACTTTGGTGACGGGGGTGCCTTTCCGGAGATTCACGTCGCGCAGTACCCGCTGGGTGAGTTGGGAGGAGGATTTTATTTTGTCGTGTGGGGTTTGTTTTGATTGTTTTTTTGTGCGTTCCGCAGGGTTGGGAGCTCCGGGGAATGCCAACAAGAAGTCGAATGCTTTGGCCGTCCAGCTGGACCAGAGTGGGAAGGTGAAGTACGATGCGATAGCCCGGCAGGGCCACGCCAAGGACAAGATTGTGTACTCCAACATAAACCAGCTGCTTCCGGCGGAGGTTTTGTCCGAGGATGCGGAAGAGCTGCAGATGCCGGACCAGGAAGCGCTTGATGAAATTACGGAAAACACTCGCCGGGCGCTGGAGAAGCTGACCAATCAGAAGATTGTGTCGGCGATGCCAGTGCGGGCTGCCGAGAAGCAAGGTCCGGCGCAGTACATCCGGTACACTCCGTCGCAGCAGGGCGATGCGTTCAATTCCGGGGCCAAGCAGCGCGTCATTCGGATGGTCGAGGCACAGGTCGATCCGATGGAACCACCGCGATTCCGCATCAACAAGAAGATTCCCCGGGGGCCACCGTCTCCGCCGGCACCGGTTCTTCACTCGCCGACGCGCAAGGTTACCGTGAAGGAGCAGAAAGAGTGGAAGGTTCCGCCGTGCATTTCAAACTGGAAGAACGCCAAAGGTTACACCATCCCACTGGATAAGCGTTTGGCCGCCGATGGTCGCGGACTGCAGCAGGTGCACATCAACGAAAAGTTCGCCAAAATGGCCGAAGCGTTGTACATTGCTGACCGGAAGGCACGTGAAGCTGTCGAGGCCCGTGCCCAGCTGGAGAAGAAGCTGGCCCAGAAAGAGAAGGAAAAGAAGGAAGACATGCTGCGGCAGATGGCTCAACGGGCCCGTGAGGAACGTGCCGGAATTCGTCATCCGAACGAAATGGCTCAAGCCGGTCCCAGCGGAGAAGGCAGCTCAACGTCGGCCGAGTTCCGCGAGCGTGAAGAAATTCGTGCCGAACGTCACCGGGAGCGTGCACGCGATCGCAACCTGGCCCGCGCCGCCCCTGACAAGCGATCCAAGCTGCAGCGTGAACGCGAGCGTGACATATCCGAGCAAATCGCACTTGGAATGCCGGCCAAGAGCAACCTGGCCGGTGAAGCCCAGTTCGACCAGCGTCTGTTCAACACTTCCAAGGGCATGGACTCGGGCTACGGCGATGACGAGGCGTACAACGTGTACGACAAACCGTGGCGCGAAGCCGGAACACTCGGCACGCATCTGTATCGGCCCACCAAGGGCGCCGACAATGACGCGTACGGGGCCGACCTGGACCAGATCATCAGCACGCAGCGCTTCGTGCCGGACAAGGAATTTAGCGGTACGGATCGGTCGGCGCAGGCCGCACGCCAGGGACCGGTGCAGTTCGAGAAGGAGGAGGATCCGTTCGGTCTGGACCAGTTCTTGAACATGGCCAAGAAGGCGCCGAAGCGCAAGGAGGACGCCATGGCCGGGGGCAGCGGAAGCAGCAGCAGCAATCGCGACAAGGACCGTAAGAAGCGGAGAGATTAAGAGGAGTCTTTTTTTTTAATTAAATGGAATGAAGTAATATTTAGTTATTAGACATGCATTACATGATTGGGTGTAACATAAATAAATAAGTTTGACGTAACGGACGGCTTTATAATTGAATGAAAGAAAATCACACGTGGTGATTATTGCATTCGATCGTAATTTCTCGACTTACGATCGAGATTTCTCGATAGTAAGATTACGACTTACCATCGAGAAATTACGATCGTAATTTTACTGTTGTGAAATCTCGATCGTAACCGTTTTTGGTTTTTTTTTTATTTAAATAAAATCTAAGTTATTTTTTTTTAATGTGAAAAAATAACAAAAATAAAAAAATCTAAACGAATTTCTTTTTAATTTCAAACAATTAAAAAAATCAATAATTTAAAAAATTTTAAAACTTTTAAAAATTTCAAGAGCTTCAAAAATTTTAAAAATTTCAAAAAATTCAAAAATTTATTTTTTTTTAAGTATTTCAAACATTTCAAAGAATTTAAAAATTTCAAAAAAATTGAAGTTTATAAAAATTTCAAAAAATTTGAAGTTTTTAAAAATTTCAAAGAAATTGAAGTTTTTAAAAATTTCAGTAATTTTAAATTTTTGAGATATTTGAAATATTGGAAATTTTTAAAAATTTTGAATGTTTTTTTTGAATTTTTTGAAATTTTTAAATTTTTTGAAATTTTTAATTTTTTTGAAATTTATGAAATTTTGGAATCTTTTAAATTAAAAAAAAAATAAATTTGAAATTTTTAATTTTTTTAATTTTTGAAATTATTAAAATATTTGAAATTATTGAAATTTTTTTAATTAAAAAAAAAATTTAAGTTTTTGTAATTTTTAAAATTTTAGAAATTTTAGAAATTTTTTAATTTTTTTTGAAATTTTTGAAATGTTTAAAATCTTTGAAATTTTTGAAATTATTAAAATATTTGAAATTTTTAAATTTTTTGAAATTATTAAAATATTTAAAATTATTTATTTTTTTAATTTTTTGAAATTTTTTAATTTTTTGAAATTTTTAAAAATTTTAAAAATTTTGAAATTTTTAAAATTTTTGTTATTTTTTAAATTTTTGTAATTTTTAAAATTTTAGAAATTTTTGATTTTTTTTTAGTTTTATTTTAAATTTTTGAAATTTTTAAAAATCTTTGGAATTTTTGTTATTGTTTTATTATTAAAATATTTAAAATCACTAAAATTTTTCAATTTTTTGAAATTTTTAAAATTTTTGTAATTTTTCAAATTTTAGAAATTTTTGGAATCTTTGAAATTTTTGAAATTATTAAAATAGGGTATATGGCCCTATTTTGGACCTACTATGCAAAGCGTCAACATATTTCGCATAGTTCTCAGGAACGGTCTAACTAATTTGGCTCGTTTCAGGATTGTTTTGTGCCTTAATTTATGCTTAACAAAGTGTACTATTGAAAATTTTAAATAATTTAACCATTCCATTGTAATCAGCATTTCAAGTAAAACATTTTTTGGATGCTTTTTGGACTTATTGAATGTATTTTGGAGACATCGCTGAACCTATTTTGGACCCACACTCTGATTGGTTGAAATTTGGACAACTCGAATTGCGGCGTGCGTCGGCAACACGCACACTTACAAAAAATCGGTTTGATAAACCAAAGGGCCTATCCACGATTATAATTATAATGGGGTAATGCATGTGGTCTTCTTATCAATAAACTTCAAGTAGCTCAAAATAGAATCCTAAAAATCATCTTAAATCTTCCTATTCGTAGTCACACAGTCGATTTGTATGTAAAGAATAATATTTTACCTGTCAGGGGAATATATGTGTTTCAAGTTTGTAGTTTCATTTACCTTTGCTTAAATAATAAAACCCATAGTAATACTAAATTTGTTCGTTCTAACCATCAATATGGTACAAGATATCACGATCTGTTGAATCGTCCTAACGTAACCACAGTACCTGGTGAGCGCAGTATAAATTTCAATGGAGCTCAGCTTTATAATTATTTTAACAATAGATTTGGTAAAAGTTCATCCTTAAATATCTTCAAAAATCAACTAAAGCAGTGTTTGTCCCGACCTGACATCATAGAAAAACTTCTAAAGTCCGTTAATATTTTCGCTTAATTATTTTGTTAGTTAATTCTCCGATTCATTCCCTCGTTTGTATTTGTATCCATCTTGAACACATTTATCTTGGTAGTTTTCTTTTATTTATTTTCAGCCGCTAATCGCCAGAAACCGAACTCCTTAAAAGGTCTACGCCGATGGAGTTCTGGAGCCAGCCGCATCAACTTTGTCGTTACATTTTTATTTAATTTTGACATGTAATCTACTTAATTTGTATTTCACATTGAAAAGAAACAGTTTTTTCAGTCAGCACTTTGCTGGCTTTTTCTGTCAAATAAAACAATCAATCAATCAATAATTTGGAAAAAAAACCTATTTAAAATTATTGATTTTTTTTTAATTTTTTAAAATTTTTGAAATTTTTTAATTTTTTGAAATTTTTGAAATTTTTAAATTTTTGTAATTTTATAAATTTTTGTAATTTTTAAAATTTTAGAAATTTTTGAATTTTTTTTAGTTTTTTTTTAATTTTTAGAATCTTTGGAAATTTTGTAAATATATGAAATTATTAAAATATTTAAAATCACTATTTTTTTTCAATTTTTTGAAATTTTTAAAATTATTGTAATTTTTCAAATTTTAGAAATTTTTGAAATCTTTGAAATTTTTGAATACTTGAATTTTTTAATACATGTATCGAGATTTTCTCGATCGTTAGTCGTAAATTGTCAATGGTAGATCGTGAAATTACGATCGAATGATCTCAATCTACTATCGACAAATTACGATCGTAATATTCACCACACAAAATCTTCGAACGCCTAAAAATGAGCAGAAACTTGCAACAAAGACCACAAGCGACCCGGGGGTCGTTAAGGTGTGGATTGCTTTGTTTTTTTTTTTGCTTCTAACGAACAATCTGTCAAGCGATTTTCTCTCTCACCTCTCTTCGCTCGCTTCGCGCCAATAGGTCTATTCCCGTACTGCAGAATTCTGCAATTCTGCACAAAAACGGCAGCAAAGCGTTCCCGTACTTTTCTGCAACAAAAGTAACTTTTCTCTCAGGCAGAACTTCTGCAATGAGAGAGGTAGAAGTTGCAGCAAAACCGTTCCCGTACTTTTCTGCAAGCTCTCTCTTCTCTTTCTTGTTGAAAAGTTACTGCAATAGATGAATCCAGTTTGAAATGGCCGCTAGGTGGCCAATGGTGTTAGAAATGACAGCTTCCATGTATTTGAATATGGGAGCTCAGGAAAACTCAATTTTAAGCAATAAAATGATTATTTATGATAAAAGTATTGATTGATTAGGTGCACAAAATGTGTCTAGAATATTATTAAAATGAAAACTGCTCAAAAAATTTGCAATCGAGATAAGTACACCATTCGATTCAGCAGGAATTTTGGGCACCAAAAATATATAGTTTTCATATGTTAAGTATTTTATTTTAAAAGATAATTAACAAAAAGTATGAAAATCGAGACATTTATTATGGGAGCTGTCAAATCTCTCACCATCAAAAAGCAGCGTTGAGCTTTCGCTGGATTTGTCTATTTGGTGTGATGGATGTTGAGTACACGATTACGTAAAATTTGCAAGTTGGGTGAAATCAACCTTTTTTTATTATTTGTAATAATAAATGATTTTGGGGTTGTTTTTTTTTGTCTGGATTTATTGAGAACGATTTTTTTTTATGTTAATGATTTCAGGCTTAGTTCATTCATGTAAATGATAAAGCGATTTTTTTAGTGTTAATAGTTTTACCTGATAAAACTTAAGCCATCTTGTAAGCCATAGTGTTACAGCATGGTTAGTACCCCAACAAAAAATGTACTTAAAAAACAAATAGTTTTTTAAAACTTTTAAATACACATTTCCTTTGAGTTTAATAATTTCAAATAAATATCAGTTTAGGAATTACTTTTGATCATAAATTGATTTTGAAGATACTCAATATGTGTGTTAAAATAATAGGTAAATTTAATTGGCAAATCATAAATTGTACCTTTAACGGCGCTACCAATTTGTATTCTTATATGAACCAAAAAAATGATGTAATTTTGTCGAAATTAAAATTCAGAAATTCTGATACTCTGAAATTCTTTAATTTTTTAATTCTAAAATTTCTAAATTCTAAAATTATTAAATTCTTAATTTCTTCGCCATCTTGAATTATAAAAAATACACATTTTTTGGAGTCATATTTTAGGTTAGAAACACAAATTTAGACGATTTAGAGGTTGGAAATTCTGACTGTTTCTACAGCAAAAAACAAACCATCCACATTAACGACCCCCGGGTCTTTTGTGGTCTCTATTGCAAGTTTCTGCTCGAACCTAGGAGTCCGAAGGCTTGAATGGGGAGAACACCCAAACCTCTTTTTACTCCAAGGAACCTTCCACCCCAGTGTTTGAACTGACGACCTTTGGATTGCGAGTCCAACCGCCGCCAGCGATTCCACCGGAGTAGGCTTGGTTTGGTGTGTTGTTTGTACTTATGGCATGGAGACAACTCCTACACCTGGAATGACTTAACGGCCTAACAACCAAGGCCGGGACCGACATTTTACTTCCTCATCCGATGTAAGGTGTGACTGTTTCTATTTTATTTATATTTTTGCTTTAAAATTTTTGATTGACAGAATTTTATTATTTTACTTATTTTTGAAGTTATAATTTCTTTAATTTTCTATCTTATTATTTTTAATTATAGCTTTTGAATTTTTGGTGTTCTGCACTCATAAATATTCAAACATTTGTTTTTTATTTTGATTTTATTTCGAACTTTATTATATTTATTTTGAAATTTTAAAATTAAGATTTTTTTGAAATTTTAAACATTTTGAAATATTTAGTTATTAATATTTTGTATTTTTAAATTTTGAATTTGTTATTTATTATTTTTTTTTTTTATTTTTTTGATGTAATTATTTGCATTTTTAAAATTCTCAAATATCTGATTTGTGTTTTTTTAAGTTTCTCAATTTGAAAATATTAGTTTTTTATATTTTTAATTATGGATTTCTTAATTTCCAGATTTCTTAATTTATGTGTTTTAAAATTTTTGAGTTTGTGATTCATTTTTTTTTTAATTTGCCAATTTCGCTGCGTCACCGTTGTTCTCTCATGTGACATCCAGTCATAATTTATTTATGTTATCCTCAATAATCTTTTAAACATTCTGCTATTAAAACATGCGTTTTGGTCCCTTCTATATTAAACCTTTGCTTGTCTTTTTTTATATCATATTTATTAAACGTACCTGCCACTCTCATTTGTAAAATTACCTATGGTAAAAGTTTTGAGTTGTTTCTAATATATAATTTCTACCTAAGCATAATTAATTTCTAGTTACTTAATAAATAATACATCCTTGATTTTTTTTTAATAAAATGTTGTGCTGCATAAACAAATAATTTCCCTTTCCTAGAGGCGTGTTGTTTCAATTACTTTTTTGGCAAACATTTTTTTAAATATTTTGGAATAATTAAAAAACTTTAATTTGACTTTAATACCCAATTTGTGTAATTCCACTCAACTGTGTACAATATTGCAGAAAAAGTACTGGAACGCGCTACCCAGGCAAAAGTTTTGCCGCTTCTCTCCTTGCAGAACTTCTGCAAAAGAGAGAGATGAAGAGAGCGAGCTGAAAAGTACGGGAACGTGCTGCAAAAAAGTGACTTATGCTGGCTGCAGAATTCTGCAGATCCTGCAGAAATTCTGCAATTCTGCAAGTACGGGAATAGACCTAATGTTTACAAGCAATGTATTGTTGAAGTCAGCTGAAACTAAAAAAAGCTTTCAGCGAAACGAATAGCGCACTAAAAAATCGTTCGGAGCGCAGATTTTGTTGAAACGACGCAGATTACAAATTGAAGCATATCCGCAATATCGAAAACACGTGTGAGGGAGTTGGTGTTCGCTGGAAATTTCGACACAAGTGCTGAAAAGTTGAGCTTTTCAGAATTCAAATTAATTCTTTAAGTGAACTTTACAGCAGTGTGATTTTTGCGAACGATAAGAAGGCCATTTGGTCACTTTAGAAGAAACAAACCGTGACTGATTGAATCATTTTATTATTTTTTTGTTCCTTTATCATTTTCCATTACACATTTTGAAGAGATTTTGAGTACAGCGCTTTTCTTTCTTCCTGCCGTCATCCTCTCATTTTATTTTTTGCCCGACACACGCACATTAATTGCTTTAGTTCAGTCGACTTTACGCGCTTTCTCTCTGCCGCTTGTAATTTTTCAACGTAATGTTTGATTTCTAAATTTTATAAACACCTAGACGTTGCCTACACATAAAAAAACTAACGGAGCCAAGTGAATTTTGATGGTGATAAAGTTTTTTTTTTCTTTTGATAAGACGACGATTTTAATTTTTTTTTTTTGGGAAGAATAGTTCGCACTTTTTTTAATGTTTTATTTTTGATGTTTTATTATTCTTGTTGTGTTGTTCTAAATTCATAGTAAATGTGTGTGTGTGTGTGTGCGGATTTGTGTGTTGTGTTTAGTTTGACAAATTCTCGCGTAAATTTCTGCTCGAATGCATGATTGGTAGAACTTTTGGAATAACTCGACTTGTCAGCAATTTGTTGTTTGTTGAAAGAGATATCGTAATTCGGTGCGATTTAGGGCGAAGCAGCCGCGCTGAGCCGTTTCTTGGCGCTGGGCGGTTCGTCGTCGCCGGCACCATCTCCCACCACGACCACAACGGGCGGCGTGGCGTGCTCGTCGTCTTCGCTGGGTTTGACCGCCGCAGCGGCGCTCACGTTTTCGTCGTTGTTCTCTTTGCTGTCGTCGTCGTCGTGGTCTTCGCCGGCGACCGCGGCCAACTCCTTCGCCGTCTCGATGCGCTTGGTGAGCTCTTTGTGCAGCTTGCCGATCACATCCGGACGGGACTGGAAGGAAGAAACGAAAGTGGAGGTCGTTTCGAGACGTTTTTGGCATTGATAAAGCGGTTTAGCTTACCATCACAAGGAACACTTTAACCTGGCCGTTGTTGTCCATGGCGGTGAGGCGCAGGCTCTTCTGGCTGGACTGGTCGGCAGTCATTCCGGACCAAACCTGCAAACGGAAGGCAGAGGTTAGTTAACGTAAATACGACCATGATCGCTCCTTACCTTGGTATTGATCAAGACTCGCAGGTTGCCGGCCTGCCGGAACACCACCCGCGACTCTTTGCTGCCATCCGAGTCGTTGAGGCGAAGCGTACCGTGGCCGCGCTCCTCCCAGTTGCTTTTGGCGAACGCAAACAGCTTGCAGTTCAGCTCGGCCACGTTCCGTTCGTCCTCTTCGCCGGTGATTGTTTCGACTTCGTCGAACTTTCGCTTGAGGGCGCCTCGGCTTTCCTCGTACCGACGGGCCGCTTCTTCCAGGCTTTCCTCAGCGTTACCGCCGGTCGATTCCGGCTTCTCGCCGTTGTTTCCGGTGGAACCTGCTGCAGCGGAGGCAGCTGTCGAGGCCGGCGTCGTCGAGTTGGAGGAGGACGAATCGTTGCTGTTGTTGGTGGTGGTCGTCGTCGTGGCCACCGTACTAGAAAAGGATAGCCCGGCCGTCGGAGTGGCGGACACGTCAATGTTTTCACCGCCGGTGACCCGCTCGTGGACATTCTGGCCAAACACGAAGCCCTTGTTTTCGCTGATGGATTTCACGTTCGCAAACAGATTCGACTTGGGCAGCGTCGAGCGGTTCAACGCGGTCAACGGATCCGAACCGCCTTCATCCTTATCGTTTTTGGCCGTCCCATCCGACGACGTTTCCGGCGCCTGCTGGGCCGAAGCTTCCGATTCCGGATCCTCCTCGCTTTGCTGCGTTTTCAGGAATGGATTCGAGCCGAAACTGTTGCTGCCGCTGCTGTTGTTCTGGAAGGCCGACCCGCCAAAGTGCGACGGCTTCAACACACTGGGCTTCAGATTGAAACCTCCCCCGGCTGCGGCCGTCACCGACGACGCCGACGAACCACTGCCAAACAATCCTCCCCCAGCACCCGCTCCGGAACCGAACGTAGCAGGCTGCCGCAGAATACTCGACTTGAGCTGAAAGCTGGACTGGTTCTGCTGCGGAGTCGCTCCGGAACCGTTCGAACTGTTCGACTGGGACGATTCCTGCTCTTCGTTCATCATGTTGTTGTCCCCTGATGGCAAGTAAAGGAAGAAAACCAAAACATTTTTTGCTTCCACCCAAAGAAACAGACAAAAAGTTACTCACGCTCAACATTCGCCATCGTCGGACAAATCCGTCGTCGTCGTCGTCCTCTTCCTGGTCTGTTTGATCGGGTCCGGATTGCGGAAAGAAGTGGCCAATAATTTTCCTCTTGGAACCCAAAAAAAAAAACTCGCTGCTGCTGGAAGAAGATGCAAACCTGATGGGGCTGCGAACGCGGGCAGGCTTCAATTTTTGTCAAGTTTTGGCAGCGGGCAGTGGGTTGAGTCGCAGCAGGTCGAACGGAAATTTGAGCCAAATATTTTAGCTCTGAAGGATGTGAAATGTTTCGCAGTAGGGTGGATCATTTTGTGGTGAATGATGTTGACAATTTTACCCAAACTTAAGCACTGTCCAATGAACGTAGTACTTTTCGCGCGAAATGTCATTAGGTCTATTCCCGTACTGCAGAATTCTGCAATTCTGCACAAAAACGGCAGCAGAGCGTTCCCGTACTTTTCTGCAACAAAAGTAACTTTTCTCTCAGGCAGAACTTCTGCAGTGAGAGAGGTAGAAGTTGCAGCAAAACCGTTCCCGTACTTTTCTGCAAGCTCTCTCTTCTCTTTCTTGTTGAAAAGTTACTGCAATTTGGTGTGGTGGATGTTGACTACACGCTTACATAAAATCTGCAAGTTGGGTGAAATTAAGCATTTAATTATAAGTTGTAATTATAAATGATTTTTTTATGTTAACGATTTCAGGCTTAGTTCATTTATGTAAATGATATAGCGATTTTTTTCAGTGTTAATATTTTTACCTGATAAAAAAATTGATAACTTAAGCCATAGTATTACAGCACGGCTAGTACCCCAACAAAAATTGTACTATAAAAAATTGTTTTTTAAAACTTTTAAAAGACACATTTCTTTTGAGTTTCATAATTTCAAATAGATATTTGTTTAGGAATAATTTTTGATCTTCAATTGTTTTCGAATATACCTCGAAATATACTAAATATATGTGTTAAATAACAGGTAAATTTAATTGGCAAATAATTATTTATACCTTTAACGGTGCTACCAATTTGTATTCTTATATGAACAAAAAAAAATTAATTTGCCTGAATTAAAATTCTTAAATTCTTAAATTTCTAAATTCTTAAATTTTTAAATTCTTAAATTCTTAATTTTTTAATTCTTAAATTCTTGAATTCTTAAATTCTTAAATTCTTAAATTCTTAAATTCTACTTTTATTTGAAATAATAATTTCTTTAAGTTTCTATCTTATTATTTTTAACTGTAGCTTTTCAATTTGTTGTGTTCTGAACTCATAAATTTAAAAAAAAACTTTTGTTATTTTATTTCGATTTTTTTCAACCTTTTTTATTTTGATTTTTTTCAAATAAAGATTTTTTTTTGAACATTTTGAAATATTTAGTTTTTAATTATTTGATTTTGTAAGTTTTGAATTTGTGATTTATTGTTTTTTTTTTATTTTTCTGATATAATGATTTGAATTTTTAAATTTCTCAAATATCTGATTTTACTTTTTTTAATGTTTCTTGATGTGGAAATATTAGATTTTTAAATATTTTTAATTATGGATTTCTTAATTACCAGATTGCTTAATTTATGTGTATCAAATTTTTGGAGTTTTCGTTCATTTTTTTATTTGTCAATTTTACTGCGTCACTGTTGTTCTTTCATGTGACATCCAGTCATAATTTATTTATGTTATCCTGAATAATCTTTCAAACATTCTGCTATTAAACATGTATTTATGGTAGCTTCTATATAAAACCTTTGTTTGTCTTTTTTATCTTATTTATTAAACGTACCTGCCACTCTCATTTGTAAAATTGTTTACCTAATGTAAAACTTTTAAGTTGTTTCCAATATATGATTTGTACCTAAGCATAATTGATTTCTAGTTACTTAATAAATAATACATCCTTGATTTTTTAAATAAAACGTTGTGCTGCATAAAACTATAATGTCCCAGTTCTAGAGGTAAACTTCTTTCAATTACTTTTTTTGTCAACTATTTTTTTAAAAATATTTTGAAATGATTAAAAAAATAATACCCAGTTTGAGTAAATCCACTCAACTGTGTACAATGTTGCAGAAAAAGTACTGGAACGCGCTACCCAGGCAAAATTTTTGCCGCTTCTCTCCTTGCAGAACTTCTGCAAAAGAGAGAGATGAAGAGAGCGAGCTGAAAAGTACGGGAACGTGCTGCAAAAAAGTGACTTATGCTGGCTGCAGAATTCTGCAGAAGCTGCAGAAATTCTGCAATTCTGCAAGTACGGGAATAGACCTATTGTTTACAAAAAGTTGTGCTCCACGTAGGTATACAAGCGCGCAGTGTTCATTTTTATTATTTCGCTTATATGGGATTGTGTTCGATTTCGATTGTTTTGAAGATAGTAAAATACTATTATCTGCTGTAATACGATGTGTTCCGCATTCGCTTTATTTCGGTTTCGACACTGCAGTGTTCATGTGCTTTTGAGTGTCTTGCAAATGGGGACTTTTATTGTATACAGGACGCGGTAAGTTTTTACCACAGACAAACAGACGTGAAACTCTTTTCTATTCCATCGCCAACGAAAACGGTCGATTCAAATTCAAACAAGCAAACAACATGGATGCCATAGTACCGCAACGAGACACAATCGAGAATGATGTCGCCACCGTACACTTTGACGTTTCTTGAATCGAGAAATTAAAAGTGAGAGTGTGTGCAACATGGAGTTAAAATTTCTGTGAAGTAGCTGTGAAGATTACCATAGAGTTATCTACGTGCGCATGTATTGCGTGTACGTACACGAAAAAAAGTGAGGTTAAATTTTGTACCAGCCAGCAAAACAAATGGTGTGCTAGTGTGCGTGAGATCGGGCTTAGATAGCTCTATGGCACTTCGAAAAGTTTAACTCCATGTTGCACGCACACACTCTCACTTTTAATTTCTCGATTGAGTTATCTACGTGTGCATGTATTGCGTGTACATACAAGAAAAAAGTGAGGTTAAATTTTGTACCGACCAGCAAATCAAATGGTGTGCTAGTGTGCGTGAGAGCGGGCTTAGATAACTCTATAGAGTTATCTAAGCCCGAGCTCACGCACACCAGCACCCCATTTGTTTTGCTTGCGGGTACAAAATTTAACCTCAATCTTTTTCGTGTACGTACACGCAATACATGCGCACGTAGATAACTCTATAGAGTTATCTAAGCCCGTGCTCACGCACACTAGCACACCATTTGTTTTGCTGGCTGGTACAAATTTTAACCTCACTTTTTTCGTGTACGTACACGCAATACATGCGCACGTAGATAACTCTATTGATTGGTTGTGTGTGTGAGCGCGGGATATTTTTGTTTTTGCCGCTTGATTGCTGTTGCAGCAGAAAGAAAGCGCAAGGTTTTGTGAAAAACATAAGAAAAATTACATAAAACATCTTTTCGATCAAATTCGATTTAAATTTGCTGTGAAATGATAAAGAAGTTTTTGATAAACAAAAATAACGGTTATTTTGGGAGATGTTTGAATCCACATTGCTCCACCCGCATAAAGATTTCTGATGAACTTACAGTAAATTTTAACGTTACAAAACGATAAAATATATTGTCATTTTGACAGTGTTTTAACAGTAGACAGCATCGTTTTTTAAGATAATTTGTGTCGTATTTTGGGATTTTACCATAAAAAAGGGGGGTTGTTATGCACCGGTACCATAAAAATTTCGAAATTTTTCCATACATTTTTTTTCCAAATACGACGCATTTTACTGTTAATCTAATGTTGCATTTTTCATCCAAAAACTCGTCCTGACTATAGAATACATCATACATGAATAATAAAAACAGCAAGCATTACAATGCATTGCACAGTCAATTAACAGTTCTTCATAGTTTTTTCCATACTAAATATTACTGTTTAAACTATATTCGTACATTGAAATAAATAATAACGACAGTAGGTTTTATGGTTTTTTCATACTATTTATTTTTTATTACTTACTAAATTATATTGTAAATATATATTCTTACAGTTAAATGTATCCTAAATAAAGTAAATGCTATTGTTATTTTGCTTGTAATTTGTTTAAATTTCACTTCAGTTTAAACATTCTTTCTGCTTCATTTTCTTTCGTTATTCCGCTTCAATCCGCCCAGCAAACAGTTCCTGTTTGACGTTGATCGGAATGTCCGTAGCTGGTACCGGATCTACTGCTGCACATTTAGGATGGACATTCGCGTAATCGTAAAACGCAACCCTCCTGTGGAAGAGAATAACACTAAATTAGACAATGAAAAAATTCTCATGTGTTTGTCATGTTAAGGATTCGGTTCAATTTTTATTTAATAAGCTGTTTCTTGTTATTGGAACAAATAAAAAATAACTTAACTATTTTTATTTCTTTGGAATTTGTTGTTGTTTTTTTTGCTTATTTTGGTCAGCCTACAATTTTCTTAAATTTTGTTTTATATTTTTAATACCCCAGTTTATTTTCAATTTAAAATTAATTAAAAAATAAATTTGCAGTTGTTTTTTAAACAAAATTTTTGACTGTTGAACTTTTTCCGGAACAGGGATCCATCGATAAATGGACAGAGATATTCGTGGATTTATTTTGCTGATATTTGCCAAAAATTTTGCTCAACCAGCGAAAATTTTCGCTGAAACCAGCAGCTGAGCAAAATTAAAGCCAGCAACTTAGTTCTACTGGTTTGTTTTAGCTAATTAACAGCAAAAATATCTTACAGCAGAAAATCTAGCCATATTTTATGCTATAAGGGGTAACTGCAGAAATGACAGATATCATTCTCATCTCAGAGTTGATTGACGGAACTCAGCATGATTGAAATAATGCTGGATCATAAAAAAAGTTGACAATTACAACGAAAACCGTAGCTTAAATGGGGAAAGTGCAAATAAACAAACACAAAACGCTTGGAAAGCTTTTACAACATAGTTTCACTCGTTTAGAAATATCAATTTTATATTTGTTCAAATGATCCAACTCTCCAGATATTTATTGTATTATTGGTTCGTCGCTTGTATGCTATCGTGTGACACGTCTGCTGTAAAAAGATAGGACGTGTCACAAAATTACACACAAGTGACGATTTGTCAAGGTTTCCAGTTCTGGTTTTCATTTTTTCGTTGCGAAATCTACACACAAAAAACTCTGACACAATCCAAACTACCGCTGGTTAAGCAGAAACCTTGTCTACCGAAACTAGAATAAATCAGCTCTTTCTGATCCAGCGAAAAAACCGCTGATTGTAGCGAAACTGATTCCCCAAACAGTGATTTTTTACTATGCCGAATGATTATGATGTTCGCTTTGTAAGCGGATGATCATGGGTTCGAGTCTCATTTGCTCATACTTTTCATCAGATGGGGAAGTAAAACATCGGTCCCGGTCTTGGTTGCTCTCCCCATTTAAGCCTTTAGACTCCAAGGTTCGAGCAGAAACTTGCAATAGGGATCACAAAAGACCTGGGGCTTGTTAAAGTGGGTGGTTTGTTTTTTTTACTGGTTCGGAAAAAAATGGGCAGCTTTCAAACCATCGAAAAAAAAGCGATTCCAGGTAATTTTTATGCAGGCTGAGAAATAGCGCTTTTAGAAAAAATTATCGCGTTTTGGCGATGAATCCACTTTCCGTGTACCTTTGAGAAAATTGAACGTCAAAGACTCAAAGTGCAGTTATTTCTAATTTGCACAAAACATAAACAACAGCTCAAGCCGTACCTCTGTTAACCCCATAGATAAACAAAAGAAAGAGTGCGTTCTTTTATTACCTTACACAAAATTTGGGATTTTAACCACCTTTTCTGGTAAAACATTGTAAATAGGACCGAAGCCGAAGTGTAAACAAAGAGTCTATCCTGCTCATTCCTAATGTAAACATCAACTGACGTGAGCAGGATAGATTCGTTGTTTACACTTCGGCTTCGGCCCTTTTACATTGTTTTGCTTGTTTTAACAAAGATTTCGACGCCCCCTCCCCAGCTGCGTTAGGTAATAAAAGAACGATCTCAGAGTTCACACCATTTACTTCTCACCCCAATACTCACTCATAGTTTCTGAGCTCCTCCTCACCATTCCGGAGCCGTACCGGATTCGTCTTCCGGTGGATCTCTCCCAGCCAACAACGCGTTCACTCCTTGCCAACGCGTCCACACAATCCATCCAGCACGTCACGGTGGCCCGGAATGTGTGCAGCTGGCGCCAGGCACACATTCCGGGCCACCGTGGAAGAAGTACCTGTAAAAGAAAAGAAACAAAAAAACTTGGTAAAGAAAAAACTCCTGCTGCTGCGAAATGGGATTCGCAAAATTACACCACCTTTCAATTACTTACCTGAAAATGTAGTTGTTCACTGCGCAACACGGAATCCGGAACCATTCCGATTCTTCCACCCGGCAGAACTGACCAACCGATTACACACGATGTTACCAGTGTTACCACATGCTCGTCTGTATCAGAGGGTCCAAAAATCTGTCTTATCTGCACCAAGCATGGCGAATATCTGTACCAATATCTGTACGGTATATTTTTTGTAAAAAACTTTTTTTTAACATGCATTTTGAACAATCTTATGACAACACTAAATGCTGATATGCAGCTCGGAAGGAACATATAAAAAACACCCAAGAAACGGCCAAGGAAAGACGTTTCTTCGCGCGATGTTTGTTTGCAAAATGTTCTAGTGAAAAAACTTAAATACTAAGAATTTGTTTATTTTATTGCAACTGAAAGTTATAAATGTATCAATAACTTTGTAATCGATATTATAATATTGAAAATTCCGAATTGCCTTATGATGCCGAATCTCAAAAAGCAGAATCTTGAAATTAAAAGGAAGGATTTTGTATTTTGCTTGAAAAGAAGTAAACACACAGATTTAAAAATACAAATATTAAAAATAAAACAAATCTAAGATCAAAAAAATAAAAAGAAATATGTAAACAAAAAAATTAAAAATAACAAATTCAAAGTTAAAAAATTCTAATAATTAAAAATTAATAAAATTAAAATAATATAATTTAATAATTCATATATTCAAAATCCTTCAAATAAAAAATTATAATCCAAAAAATTTAAAATTCTAAATAAAAATCTAGAATTTAAAATCATACCCAGATGTAAAATTTAAAAAATATCAAAGAATTTAGTAAATTAAGAATTTAAGAATTTAAGAATTTAAGAATTTAAGAATTTAAGAATTTAAGAATTTAAGAATTTAAGAATTTAAGAATTTAAGAATTTAAGAATTTAAGAATTTAAGAATTTAAGAATTTAAGAATTTAAGAATTTAAGAATTTAAGAATTTAAGAATTTAAGAATTTAAGAATTTAAGAATTTAAGAATTTAAGAATTTAAGAATTTAAGAATTTAAGAATTTAAGAATTTAAGAATTTAAGAATTTAAGAATTTAAGAATTTAAGAATTTAAGAATTTAAGAATTTAAGAATTTAAGAATTTAAGAATTTAAGAATTTAAGAATTTAAGAATTTCAGAATTTCAGAATTTAGGAATTTATTAATTTAAGTTAGACTGTAATCCATATTCATACAGACTGCAGTCCCGATTGACCCAGTTGACGGTACAAAACATAATTTATAGAAAACTTTCAATAAAATTTACTTTGACCAGATTCCATTTATTAAATAGTTTAATGTGACATGATGGCGTTACCTTTCAAGAAACAAATAATAATGTTTTGAAAAACGAGGATTAATTTGTTTAATATTCAGGCAACTACAAGGCGTTAATATAATTTAAAAATATATTCAAATTAATAAAAAATACAATAAACTTTATGACTCATTATTTTCTGTATGATTCAGTACAACTTTTATTAAATTTTTGAAGTATTTTAGATTTTATTTTACCTGTGTTCTCCTTCATTTCAAAATAATTTTTGAGAAGAATGGGAAATTCTGGAAATTATGTTATAACTTTATTAGAACGAAATGCTATATAGCCGGGTCCGGTGGTTTAGTGGTTAGCGTGGTAGCCTCTGAATCCCAGTATGGCCTGGGTTCAATCCCAGACGGACCCGGTGGCATTTTTCGAGACGAGATTCGCCTGACCCCGCCTTCTATCGGATGGGGAAGTAAAACGTCAATCCATTTGCGTAAAAGAGGTTTTGGGTGACTCACCACACATAACCTTCGGACGCCTAGAAATGAGCAGAAACTTGCAACAGAGACCACAAAAGACCCGGGGGTCGTTAAAGTATATTACTTTGCTTTTTGCTATAAATTATTTTTATTAGGTCCTTGTCGGTACTGAAACCTGGTTAGCAATGAGTCTGCTATTGTAAATGCAGTTTTCTTAAACCTAAGAAAAACCTAAAACTACAGAGGATCTTGTGTGTAAATGTTAGTGGGAAGGAGCCAATTACCCGCGGCGTAATGGGGGTTAGTATTAAGAGAGACTCCTAGTTCAAAATATTCTAGCATAAATGGATCTAAGATAGTTAAAAAATATGATTACTTAACGTTTCAAAAGTTAAACTAGATTTAATCAATGAAAAGTTCTTAAATGTTGAGATAATTGCAATAACTTAACTGCCCATAATTGAAAATTCGGCTATTATGCCAAATCAAGTATTCCGAGAAAAACGCGTTTTAGTGTTTGTCACAAAATCTCTGTCAAGGCAATTTTCCATAAGAGTGGCATATTAGCCGTTTGGTTTTTCGCATCGGCAGCCAAGTCTAAACACTATTTCAGTGAAATTCAAGTTCCAGAAGATGCGTTGGAACATCCTCTACCACCTGGTGCTATTATCTCGTTTTTGCCAAAAGTGGATATTAGCCGTTTTTTCAATGGTGGGCAGTTAACTATTCAATAATATCATTTTGAGTAAGAATCTGTTTTATCTGAAAATCTGTACAAATCAGTACGGTGACCCAAATATCTGTCATCTGTACGTACAGATTCTGTACTCAGATCTTTGCTGAAAATCTGTACCATGACAGATAAATCTGTACATGTGGCAACGCTGGATGTTACCCGAACATTTCGCTTCAAACAACACGAGACACGATCAGGAGCGAACACGCGCGATTGAAAAATAATGACAGCTCGCTCAACTATGGTGCGTTCATTTCGTGAGTGTAGGTTGCACTGGCTCAGTGTCATGGTGCGTTCGTTTTAGGAGCGTCGCACAAGTTCAGTGTATTAATAATAGTGCGTCTGTTTTGTGATTCTTAATTTAAAAAAAATGTTCAAATAAATTTTTCAAATGTTTAAATGTTTCAGTGTTTAAATGTTTAAATGTTCAAATGTTTAAATGTTTAAATGTTTAAATGTTTAAATGTTTAAATGTTTAAATGTTTAAATGTTTAAATGTTTAAATGTTTAAATGTTTAAATGTTTAAATGTTTAAATGTTTAAATGTTTAAATGTTTAAATGTTTAAATGTTTAAATGTTTAAATGTTTAAATGTTTAAATGTTTAAATGTTTAAATGTTTAAATGTTTAAATGTTTAAATGTTTAAATGTTTAAATGTTTAAATGTTTAAATGTTTAAATGTTTAAATGTTTAAATGTTTAAATGTTTAAATGTTTAAATGTTTAAATGTTTAAATGTTTAAATGTTTAAATGTTTAAATGTTTAAATGTTTAAATGTTTAAATGTTTAAATGTTTAAATGTTTAAATGTTTAAATGTTTAAATGTTTAAATGTTTAAATGTTTAAATGTTTAAATGTTTAAATGTTTAAATGTTTAAATGTTTAAATGTTTAAATGTTTAAATGTTTAAATGTTTAAATGTTTAAATGTTTAAATGTTTAAATGTTTAAATGTTTAAATGTTTAAATGTTTAAATGTTTAAATGTTTAAATGTTTAAATGTTTAAATGTTTAAATGTTTAAATTTTTAAATTTTTAAATGTTTAAATTTTTAAATGTTTAAATGTTTAAATGTTTAAATGTTTAAATGTTTAAATGTTTAAATGTTTAAATGTTTAAATGTTTAAATGTTTAAATGTTTAAATGTTTAAATGTTTAAATGTTTAAATGTTTAAATGTTTAAATGTTTAAATGTTTAAATGTTTAAATGTTTAAATGTTTAAATGTTTAAATGTTTAAATGTTTAAATGTTAAATTGTTTAAATGTTTAAATGTTGAAATGTTTAAATTTTTAAATGTTTAAATGTTTAAATGTTGAACTATTAATATTTAAATATTTGAATATTTAAAAGTTGAAATATTCAAATTATCAAATAAAAAATATAATTTTATATTTTAATATTTTTATATTTTAATATTTTAATATTTTAATATTTTAATATTTTAATATTCTAATATTGTAATATTGTAATATTGTAATATTGTAATATTGTAATATTGTAATATTGTAATATTGTAATATTGTAATATTGTAATATTGTAATATTGTAATATTGTAATATTGTAATATTTTAATATTTTAATATTTTAATATTTTAATATTTTAATATTTTAATATTTTAATATTTTAATATTTTAATATTTTAATATTTTAATATTTTAATATTTTAATATTTTAATATTTTAATATTTTAATATTTTAATATTTTAATATTTTAATATTTTAATATTTTAATATTTTAATATTTTAATATTTTAATATTTTAATATTTTAATATTTTAATATTTTAATATTTTAATATTTTAATATTTTAATATTTTAATATTTTAATATTTTAATATTTTAATATTTTAATATTTTAATATTTTAATATTTTAATATTTTAATATTTTAATATTTTAATATTTTAATATTTTAATATTTTAATATTTTAATATTTTAATATTTTAATATTTTAATATTTTAATATTTTAATATTTTAATATTTTAATATTTTAATATTTTAATATTTTAATATTTTAATATTTTAATATTTTAATATTTTAATATTTTAATATTTTAATATTTTAATATTTTAATATTTTAATATTTTAATATTTTAATATTTTAATATTTTAATATTTTAATATTTTAATATTTTAATATTTTAATATTTTAATATTTTAATATTTTAATATTTTAATATTTTAATATTTTAATATTTTAATATTTTAATATTTTAATATTTTAATATTTTAATATTTTAATATTTTAATATTTTAATATTTTAATATTTTAATATTTTAATATTTTAATATTTTAATATTTTAATATTTTAATATTTTAATATTTTAATATTTTAATATTTTAATATTTTAATATTTTAATATTTTAATATTTTAATATTTTAATATTTTAATATTTTAATATTTTAATATTTTAATATTTTAATATTTTAATATTTTAATATTTTAATATTTTAATATTTTAATATTTTAATATTTTAATATTTTAATATTTTAATATTTTAATATTTTAATATTTTAATATTTTAATATTTTAATATTTTAATATTTTAATATTTTAATATTTTAATATTTTAATATTTTAATATTTTAATATTTTAATATTTTAATATTTTAATATTTTAATATTTTAATATTTTAATATTTTAATATTTTAATATTTTAATATTTTAATATTTTAATATTTTAATATTTTAATATTTTAATATTTTAATATTTTAATATTTTAATATTTTAATATTTTAATATTTTAATATTTTAATATTTTAATATTTTAATATTTTAATATTTTAATATTTTAATATTTTAATATTTTAATATTTTAATATTTTAATATTTTAATATTTTAATATTTTAATATTTTAATATTTTAATATTTTAATATTTTAATATTTTAATATTTTAATATTTTAATATTTTAATATTTTAATATTTTAATATTTTAATATTTTAATATTTTAATATTTTAATATTTTAATATTTTAATATTTTAATATTTTAATATTTTCAATATTTTAATATTTTAAAATTTTTATTTTTTAATATTTTAATATTTCAATATTTTAATATATTAATATATTATTATATTTATATATTAATATATTAATATATTAATATATTTATATATTAATATATTAATATATCAATATATTAATAAATTAATATTTTTTGTGTGGGGACAGTTTAATAATTAATGTTTTAATGCTTAAGTTTTTAAAATAATTCGATTTGATTTGATTTAAGCTTTCCACAAAATCGTTTGTGAAGTTTTGTATTTAAAAAATAACTCGTTTTAAATACTTTTATTACATGATTCAAATTATTTAAAAAAATCGTTAAAAAAAAGTTCACACTACGCAACTATAACATTCTAATGAACGTAATGTAACAAAAAATTCACGCAGAAAAAAGTTTTGTAGAATCAGCCTGTACGAGGTTTGAATCAACAAATTTTTTGTTGAATATAATCAACGCCGATTTTACGTTGAAACAAACCTTGATTATCTCAATTCCACAAAAGTCTTTTGTTGTTTTGAAAAAGCTGCTTTGACGTTTAGCGTTGAATCAACAAAAATTATGATTTTCAAATCAACAAAACGTTTTGTTGATTCAAATATGTCTTATTTTTCTGCGTGTTGGAAAAAATGCATTTTGAGATTTCCAATACAAAAACCATAATATTTGCTGTATTCATTAATTTTACGATAGTTTTATTGTTTCCATTTATAACATTTCCAATAACAAAACCTTCCAATTAGCTGTAACCATGAATTGTATAGTAGCTTCATCGCCATTCCAGTAAAGTTCGAAAAAGTCAACAATAAACTTACTATGAATATTATAATATGTATTGTAATTGGATGGTTTTAACAGTGCAAATCATCATACATTTTTATGCGGGCAGCTTTACCTTCTGAAATCTTGGACCGTTCCATGACCGGATCGAACAGCGTGAACGTGGCCCATCTAGTTAGCGGAAACTGTTCCGAAAAGCCTTTGCTCAGCATTGTTGTTGTTTTTTGCATGACCAACTGCGAAAGCAAAATATTCCTATTGAGAATCCCGTTAATTTCGCCACTCCATTTAAATAAAACCCAAAACCAAAGTATTCTTCCCTAGCTTTTCCTGTACTTGTCCAGTTCAGCCAAGCCCTTTTGGGAGCGTTCTTTTATTACGTAACGCAGTTAGGGGGGGGAGGGGGTGTCGGTGTCTGTTACGAAATGTTACGAAAATTTGGGGAGGGGGGGTGTGCTGAAAAATTCTGTTACGTAACGGAAAATTTTCATATAAGCACTCATAAAAATTTGCAAAAAGACCTTGCGTTACGCGTTACAGGGGGGGTAGGGGGGATGGCTCATCTGTTACGATTTGTTACAAAGGGGGGGGAGGGGGGTCAAAAATCCCAAATTTTGCGTTACGTAATAAAAGAACGCTCCCTTTGGCCTGCCTTTGTCGCCCAGTACAAATTATGGTTCATGTCTGGTCCGAATCGAGGAGTGGAATCTTCTGCGGAACGCCGTACGAAAGAGGAAAGCATAATGCAATGTTTCTGGTGCAGCAACTGTTTAATTTGCATTCTCTGACGCCATCGCGTCGAACTTTGGCAACATTTTCCCCGATAATTTGTCTGATTCAAAAAACTTAACCTCGAACATTTCATTACATAACCAAAAAACAAACGTCATTTTTCTTTTGCACACGCCTAATCGGATAAGCGGGGGAGGGTATTGCGCGTATTCCCGAAAAAGACACGCGGCATATCAGTCTCGAAACGACGCGCCGCACTTTCGACAAATTCGCGCTGTCAAATCCCCGCGCGGCGTTTATTTTGAGAGAAACGGGCAATACACTCTTATGGTAGTTTATTGAAACGATGAGGTTTCCGCAACAGGACCTCATATAGCGCTAGTGTGCAGCTCAATTTTGAATTTTCCTGTGGAGACGATGTTTTTTTTTTTTAAATCAACAATCTGTGCTAAAACGATATGTTTTATTTTTGTCAACATTTTTCAATCAAGTTGTTTGATTTTATCCAAAATGATTATTATTAGTTATTATTATAAATGGAGTACCCGCAGTCGAGCAGTTTTTGACAGTTCGCTCCATAAGAAATACATTGTAGAAAAAAGTAAAAACTGCTCGAATGGAAGTGCTCCATTATATTATCATTAATTACTATTATTGATAATAATTATTATTATTATTCGCAATTCGCAATTTTCAGTGTAAGAACGGGCCTTGACCGATTTTATGCACCAGGTTCTCGGCGAACACGCACTGCCCTTACACCTACATCTCACCCTTGCTCTGAGTCAGTACGAGCAACACGCTAGAACACGCTTTGAGTGTTCGTGCCAGGCATGCACACCTTCTTTTCCGGTTACGCATTTTAACTCGGCCGGGGGTGGTACATTACGTAGGGTTTGATGTAAGTATAAGCGCCTAACCATCTATAGTGTGCCTAACAACTTTCATTAAAGCAAAAACTGTTTTATTTTTAGTTTGAGTTCAAAAACTAATTGTTATTTACTGTGTATTGTTTTCTCCTGAAATCTTCCCTATTGTTGAGTCGCCCGCATAAAGATTTCTGATGAACTTACAGTAAATTTTAACGTTACAAAACAATAAAATATATTGTCATTTTGGCAGTGTTTTAACAGTAGACAGCATCGTTTTTTAAGATAATTTGCGTCGTATTTTGGGATTTTACCATAAAAAAGGGGGGTTGTTATGCACCGGTACCATAAAAATTTCGAAATTTTTCCATACATTTTTTTTCCAAATACGACGCATTTTACTGTTAATCTAATGTTGCATTTTTCATCCAAAAACTCGTCCTGACTATAGAAAACATCATACATTAATAATAAAAACAGCAAGCATTACAATGGATTGCACGGTCAATCTTCAGTTCTTCATGGTTTTTTCCCTACTAAATGGTACTGTAAAAACTATATTCGGACAGTGAAATAAATAATAACTACAGTATGTTCCATTGTATTTTCATTTTATTTATTTTTTTCTCTTCACTAAATTATACTGTACTTTTTTTGCTGGCCCAGAAAGCTGTGTACGTTTGTATGTGTATGTGTGTGTGTGTGTGTGTGTGTGTGTGTGTGTGTGTGTGTGACAAATCATGGTTTCTTAAATTTTCCTCCGCCACGGCAATCCTTCCACCGTCGCTGAAGATGCCACGTTCGCTCACGGTTGATTTTGACCTTTTGCATGCTGAATCTTCACACGAACTCCTTCTACCCTTTTCGCACTCCTTCTGCATCTGTAGTAGCGCACCACCAGCAAACGCCAGATCGATTCGGTGATTCAAACAAGCAGCCTGCGGAATTGAACAGTTACTGTAAATACTTCGAGATTTGTTTTCCCCTGTTCCTGCTTACCTGTTTGTGCTGGGAGTGTTCTATTGGTGATCAAGTGACCCATGGGCGATGGTGTTCCTCTGTCTTCGGATGATTGCGGCCGAACTGAAACTCCCCTGCAGCATTACTTGGCTCACACCTAATACAGGATCGAGAAAGTCCCTGCAAAAGAGAAAAAGAAAAAAAATAGTTAGCCGAAACAACAAAAAATGGTTTATTTTCAAGCAGGTCACGGAAAATATTTCTAGAGTTTGATGGTGCTGCGAAGCTAATTGCCACCCCCACAATCAGTTTCGATTCGAATCGTATCGCGCACATTCTCACTTTTAATTTTTCGTTACGAATTCTGTTCCATCTGAACTGGGCCGTAGCTCTGCCCTCCTCCAACTGTTTTTGGAAGCATTGACATAACCAAACTTTTCGGCAATTTCCGTAAACGTCAAAACAGTACAAAGTTGTTGCCGAATTCTTTTTTCCGGATCTCTTCCGGAAAATATCCGGCAATAAATGTGTATAGTTTGACGTTTGCGATGGATGCCGAGAAATTTCAAACAAATCACTTGATGCATTGGACAGAAGAAAATTTTCCAAGAAACAACCACAGAGCAACTACTCACCTGAGTTCATCACTCGGCAGAACTATCCAACCAACACCGCGGGAACGCGTTCAGCACCTTGCGTGTTGTGCTCCGTCTAGAAGGCTACACCTTGACGGCGGCCGGGAAAGTCCGCAGCTGGCGCTGGGCCTCCTTTTCCCAATCGAGCGCCTCCGTCCGTAGCGTTGAATCCCGTAAATTGGAAGAAGTCCCTGTAAAAATGAGAAAAAAACACAAGCAGTTAACTTAGGCAAGCAGGCCATGAAAAATGTCTGCTGCTGCTGCGGGTGGAATTCCGCCCCTCCCAAATCTCAAGAATAAGAAAATACTTACCCAAATATTAAAATTCTGCCATCCTGGAGCTGTTCTGGTTCGGTCCCCCGGCGGATTTGACGCCGGAAGTTGTTTTTTACAAGCACACGCGCACGCAAACTGCGCCAACACATTCAGGATTGAACACGCGCGCGATTGAAAAAGTTGACAGCTCGCTCAATCATAGTGCGTTCGTTTCATGAGCGTCGGCTGCACAGATTCGGTATCATGGTGCGTTCGTTTCATGAGCGTCGGCTGCAAAGTTTTAATGTCATGGTTCGTTCGTTTTATTTATGATCCTGATTTCTAGATTAATTTTTCAAAACAAACATTGCGCCATGGGTTTCTTATGTACCTTTTGCAAAAGTGAGCGAGATTTATTTAATATCTTTTTTAGTCAGCAAAAATGTTTAAATGTTTAAATGTTTAAATGTTTAAATGTTTAAATGTTTAAATGTTTAAATGTTTAAATGTTTAAATGTTTAAATGTTTAAATGTTTAAATGTTTAAATGTTTAAATGTTTAAATGTTTAAATGTTTTAATGTTTTAATGTTTTAATGTTTTAATGTTTTAATGTTTAAATGTTTAAATGTTTAAATGTTTAAATGTTTAAATGTTTAAATGTTTAAATTTTTAAATGTTTTAATGTTTTAATGTTTTAATGTTTTAATGTTTAAATGTTTAAATGTTTAAATGTTTAAATGTTTAAATGTTTAAATGTTTAAATGTTTAAATGTTTAAATGTTTAAATGTTTAAATGTTTAAATGTTTAAATGTTTAAATGTTTAAATGTTTAAATGTTTAAATGTTTAAATGTTTAAATGTTTAAATGTTTAAATGTTTAAATGTTTAAATGTTTAAATGTTTTAATGTTTAAATGTTTAAATGTTTTAATATTTTAATATTTTAATATTTTAATAATTTAATATTTAAATATTTAAATATTTTAATTTTTTATTATGTTAATATTTTAATATTTTAATATTTTAATATTTTAATATTTTAATATTTTAATATTTTAATATTTTAATATTTTAATATTTTAATATTTTAATATTTTAATATTTTAATATTTTTATATTTCAATATTTTAATATTTTAATATTTTAATATTTTAATATTTTAATATTTTAATATTTTAATATTTTAATATTTTAATATTTTAATATTTTAATATTTTAATATTTTAATATTTTAATATTTTAATATTTTAATATTTTAATATTTTAATATTTTAATATTTTAATATTTTAATATTTTAATATTTTAATATTTTAATATTTTAATATTTTAATATTTTAATATTTTAATATTTTAATATTTTAATATTTTAATATTTTAATATTTTAATATTTTAATATTTTAATATTTTAATATTTTAATATTTTAATATTTTAATATTTTAATATTTTAATATTTTAATATTTTAATATTTTAATATTTTAATATTTTAATATTTTAATATTAAACAAAACACTTGATCAACATATCCTAATTTCCTATTTTGTGTTTGTAAAAGTTTGAGTATTGTAAATTTTTACTGTTACTATTTTTTTTTAAAAATACATCAGGAGAAAACCAATATAAAAACCATGCAATTTTCTGTAACCATACGCTTTACGGTAGCTTATTTGTTATAATTTTATGAGACTTCCAATAACAAAACCTTTCAATTAGTTGTAACCATGAATTTTATAGTAGCTTCATCGTCATTCCAATAAAGTTCGAAAACGTCAACAATAAACTTACCATAAATATCATAATATGTATTGTAATTGCATGGTTTTAACAGTGCAAATCATCATATAATTTTATGCGGGCGTGTTTATCTGTTGCTGTTTCTTTTGTCGCGGTGTTTTGTTACAATATTTTGGTCCTAAGCATTTTAAAAAAGTTTTTCAAAAGTACAATAGTAATATTTGTGTTAATCCTATAATCATTCCATAAAATGAGTAAGGGCTCGAACCTCACTTGCTTAAGAAAAAAGTGAAGTTTCAAAACAATGGGCAGTGAAGGAAATATACTATGTAAAGAATCAATAGTAAAAGAAAGATAGTAATTTATGAAGTAGATAAAGAAATTAACAATAGTTAATAAATTGAGGTAACGAACAAGCTTAGATTGTATTGAGGGCAATTTACAGGGAAAATGAGAAATTATCAAAATAGATAAATAAAGAAAAGGCACATGATAAACAAAATTGACATCGCTGCCAAATTAAGGGAAAGTAGACAGTTTGTTACAGCAGCATCAATTGGTAAAATAGAGTGGAAAAGCGTTGAGAAATAAGAGAATCAAAAGAGTAAAATCGAAATCAAATGGAGGATAGTAAACAGAAGCCTCGTTAGAAAATCAGTGAAACAAAATAAACAGAAGATAGGTGGTAGCCGAAAATGAAGAGAAGAGAAACCCCGTTGTGCGATGTTTCAGGTACATCCACAGCAGTTGACTCAACATACTGCGAATCAAAACAATACCGTCTACAATCACAAAATACTTCCCTTTCCCACATTGACGCGCCCCTTTCTTTTAGCCGTCTCGACGCCGACCTACCAGCTAGGTTACACCTTGTCATCATGATGACTAAACCAAGCCAACGTGGAGGTAAGAAAATAGGACTCTTGCAAGGAACCAGAGCCATGCTGTTTTGTCCAAACAGCACTACGG
Source organism: Culex pipiens pallens (assembly GCF_016801865.2). Taxonomy (NCBI): domain Eukaryota; kingdom Metazoa; phylum Arthropoda; class Insecta; order Diptera; family Culicidae; genus Culex; species Culex pipiens. The sequence goes on from NC_068937.1 coordinate 129,457,005, forward strand.
ATGTAGTTGGGCTCCTTCCGGGATGTTCCTCGCCTGGGTGTCAACCGACGAGTATCATCAGTATCATGCACCCTTGGCCTGCAATAATAATTATTATTTTAACCAAAATTAAAAAAACTTCCATGTCCTTCAAAAAACTTTAAAATCTCCATCCCCATTTGGGGTCCCACAGGTCCCCATTGAAAATTATTAAGTTTGGTGCGGTACTTTAATAGTAACGTTAACAAACAATGTTGCAATAGTTTTTGTATTTAAATCAAAACAAATTTTATGTTTTATCCCCATTTCTTTCAATTCAAACACCACATTTATTTCATTTTCTTTATTTGATCTGCACTGGTTCCATCATCTAGAGGTAATATAACATTTGTTTTGCACACAATATCTATCGGATAATACACAAACACAGACCGCCTTTTGCACTATTGATCCAAACGATTTGAGCTATTTTCCCTTCCTAAGCTAAATCCTAACGACAACAACGCGTATTTTTTTTCTACCGCTCCAACATGCATTTCTGGATAACTGCCTCGTGGAATGAAATCGATTTACTTTATAGAGTTGTCTCTCAATTGAATCGGTTGAGGATTAAGACGGGGCAACAAAGTCGAAGTTTACAACAATGACACAGTAAATGCAGTTTAACACAAATAAAAAATAAAGATTTAAACTCGACACACTTGAATTTCTTACCACGGATGTTCGTAAGCTGACTTTTATTGTCCCTACACGAGTGGATATTTAGAAGGCTTACAGTCCCTTGTTGTAGTACACGACCTGCAGCTCGGGGCGCTCCTTGCGGATCTTTTCGCGCACCTCCTCCTCCAGACTGTCCACGCTGATCGAGGCCTTCTGGCTAAACAGCGCACAGCACAGGGGCGTCGCAAAGGTCAACAGGAAACCACAGAACAGCGTTTGGATCGGGGCGTTTGACCACGGCACACGCTTCAGGAAGCCACGCTTCTCGAGCGAGTTCATCAGCACCGGCGTCAGAACTGGGAAGGATTGAAAGAGGAGCGTCATTATGGCAGGTTTAAAACGTCACATTGGGCGCCATAATTACCCATGCCCGGAGTGGCCATCATGATTCGGCTGAACGTGACGGCGGCGATGCCCTCCTTGGCGGCGCGGCACGACTGGCCGAGTTCCTTGCCATCCTCGTCAATCAGTGTCACGCCCTGCTGAAGTTCTCTGCGGAAATATTATGGTTGAGTAACGAGATCTCTCGTATAGACACGCGCTTAACCTTCAACTTGAGTCTGAATGGGGGCCGACCTTCGACTATTGGTGTTTTGTTTACTGATAAGAGAGCGATCTCATACCGTGTCTAACCGTGTGTCGATGGAGTGAGCAGTTTTGTTTGGATTGTTTATAGGAGTGATGAACAGAGTTATCAAAGTCCAAGTTTAATGCTGATAATGAGTGGGATTTTATAATTCTACATTTGTTTCGTTTTATTTATTTCGAACAATCATGACATGTCAGACTTGCCATAATGGCGACTAAACTTGACAGTTCTTCTATAATAGGCACTGAACTGAAATTCGTCTAATTCTCCGAACAAATTCAAACCTCCTAATAAACGATCTATTTTTGCGCCGTTGGAGGTGTAACAAAAGTCGCACTTCACCAATGATTAACGTGCTCTCTGGCCTGACAAAAAAAAAAAAACAAAACAGCAAAAAAGATAAATTTTCCACGCACGACAAAAATACATCAGCTGTGTGAGATAAAAACAACAACAAAAAAGACAGCAGCGCGCGTCAGCCGAGGTCACATGTTTGTCGCACTGCTTTTGCGAGCTAAATGTACCATAAATGGCGCGTAGTAAATTCCTCCAATTCTGGGATGGGACGAGCCCCCACTCGAAAACTCCATATGGTTGGATCGTGGATATACTTACTGCATACGCATCAACGGAATGTTGATACAGTTGGCCGCGGCCACGGCTGCCAGCGGCACCAGCCGGCCAACAAGTGGCGGTGCATTCTAAAAATATAAAACAACGAGAAAATGCAAAAGGGAGAGTGAAAATTCCGCGTGATTTGTGTGCAAATTAATGGGTTTGAGCTTGAACTTGGATGACTTGCACTTTTTTTCGCGTGAGTAACCCGAAAACACGATTTTATAGCATCCGCCATTATGGCAAGCCGTCAAAAAAAAAAAAAGAAACTCACCCGCACGAGTCGATTCAGCGAGAGGGCCGTCACGAGCGCACCACCGGTGGCCATACAGTACGACGTCAGCAGCTGCTTCTGGCTGATCGGTGAACTTCCGGAACGGTTCGTATAGTTGACCACCGCGTTGAACGACTGGTTGAACCACTGCCAGAAGATGACGGCGGGTGTAGACTTGTAGAACGTCATCATGCACCCCGTGATGGTCATGTTCATCGGGACCTGGGCGGACATGCGGCCAACCAGCAGCATCTTCTCGCCGGTGTCCGGGTGGAATGCGCTGTCGTACAGGTACTTGGCGGCCCACAGTTCGTCCACGGAGGAGATGCCCTCGACGGGTTTGCCGGCGCTGGGGAAGGAGAAAGGCATAATAAAACCAATCTTTCTTTTTCTTGTGTTTTTGTCTTAACAGTTTTTTACATGCGATCAAAATATAGAAAGTTTTTTATGTTATTTTGGAAAGTCAAAAACAAATCAAAATATAGACCAGACTACTTTTTAGCTTCAATAGGGTTTTTTGCAAGCTTTTGGGCTGCATTTTGAGGTGGGCATTAGGATGGCTCGAGATGGTCAATTTTTCAGAACATGTTTTTTCGGTTGCTTTTAGCCTCCTAAACAGCTCCAACTCCCCAAAATTTGGGAACGATTGGTTGCGTCCACACTTTGCGCATTGCATTTCAATTTTGTATGGGAATTAGTATGGAAAACCCTCTTTTTAATATTTTTATTTTTATCATTTTGATTTTCTACTAAATTTTTCAAACCAGCACAATAGCGTTAAAATTGAGAAAATTCTCTAAAACATTCCCGAAGAAAGTATTGTGCTGGGTGCTGAAAAGACAGAATGCGTAACGTGATTTTCGAATGATCCCTACTGCTCTTCACTAATACAACTGCACTACAGCTTTAAACATAAACAAAGTAGAAGGCTATGTTCAAGCTCAAGCGTGACATATTTTTTGCAGCTGAAGTGACTTGTTTTGAAACATTTTAGATCTGTTGATTTTGAAGTTTTTGCTAAAAATTGAGTGCTTTGTGCTTTTTTTGTTCGTAGACTAAATAATGAGCGGCCAAAAGAGTCAATCTTTGTTTTCCACGTGACGAACAATTGCGTCAGAAGTGGGTGGAATTTTATGAATCTGAAGAGCAACCGAATAGAAGTTCCTTGATTTTGTATCTTTGAAGCGCAGTGATAATATCGGAGTAAGTTTATTCAATATTATTTAGCTGGTGCCATTCATAGCTATTGATAATTCGTCGCTAACATTTCAAAAAACCTCATAAACATAGGTTTTGCGTGAGACATAGCGCTTATTTAAATGTTAGCGACAAATTATGCCAATCTCGATTCCAACCCTCTTCTAAAAATTTGTTGACTTCAAATACATCAAAAGCTCGACGCCCTCGACTTTTTTATCATAGATCGATTACAATACTTGCCACTTCTTGGTATCATTTTTCATACAGTAAATTGGTTCCGCTTTGACAGTTCTAAATTGAGGCCGCTTTGCGGACAACTATTAGGTTTTACACCGTGACGTCATTTGACAGGTCGCGTGCACTGTTTACATAGACTTAGTCGCGTTCGAACGGAAAGTGCTGGGTTTTTTCTTTATTCAAAATCGGCCGAAATAACAAAAGTCAAGTGGTAAGTAAATTGTTAGTGAATTTATTTGCAAGATTTCAAGTTTTTTTTTTTGATTCATTACAGGAAACCGAAGGCGAAGTGGGCGGCAAACTTCCCAAGTAACCAATCAGCACTAAAAGTAGTAATTGTTCAGCACTAAGAGCGCTTTACATGCAATCAATAACAGCTGAAATGTTTTGGAAATTGCATGAAATGCGCTTTTACAGCTGGTTTGCAGCTGATTTTGGACTTTATATTTCTGTTTTAGAGCTGGGCCCCTACTGTTCTTGATCCGGCCCTGCAAAACGTCAAATAAAAAATGAGATGCAAAAATGTTGTTATCTCTTTCGCTCTCGTCCTCCTTCCCCAGTTCTATTTTCGGTTTGTTTACTTCTTTACCGGTACAGCTTGATGGGAGGAAATTGCTGAGAAGGGGAAGGGGACAATTTATTTGACGAAATGCTTGGTGTTGGAGACTTGATGCCAGGAACGGGTTGTTGATGTGTTTCTTTAGTTGAATCATGCAGCTTTGCCGTCACGCCTAAATAAGCGGTGGCATCCGGGCGCAGTTTCAGTAGAATATAAACTTACAACTTATAAAAGTTGCATTTTGTACTGGAATGTGCAAATTCTTTTCGAGCTAATTAATCATAAATAAAAAGCCAAACGACGGTTTCAGACAGATTTATCAACGGTCTCCGGCCGCTCCGGTCTAGACCTATTCTAATGTGTTTGCAACCCCGGAACAGCACGCTCATTTCTCAATGAAGAACCGTATTCCCACGGGGGAATCCATAAGTAAACATCGGCAATTGCCGTTTGCGTTGGATACCAAACTGACTTCCTTCGAGAAATCTGTCCAGCAGAAGAAATTGTTCTTATCTTTATTTCAGCTACACCGCAATTAAACAGCATGAACATATTTTTTATCAGGAAAAATATCAAATCTTAACTGCGACTTTGACTGCGACCGAAAGCCGTTTTTTGCTCTGCTGATTGGTTTGGAAGAGGGATGAGCGAGCTAGAAATATTTTGTTTTGATTTTCATCATTCTTTCTCTTTCACTTCTCAACTGTGTTGCCAGTAAAATGGGAAAAAATGAAGCAGTGTTGCTAGCAGCTGCATGAAATCAGCTGCATTTCAGCTAATGCTAGAGCAGTTGTTTTAATGCTGATTTGCTCTCACATTAGCTGTTTTACAGCAGATTAGCTGTTGAATGCTGGTTTACAGTCTATTTATGATTACTTTTAGTGCTGGATGGTTACTTGGGTTGTCTACATGCTCGCTGAACCCGAACGAAAACGAAGCCGCAGATTGTTAACGAATGTACCGGCGCAGAATGGAGTACGCGTATCGCAAGGAACGACATGATCAAGCTGCTGTTTAAAAACAATCCGGAGAAGCCGCCGGAAATCGAAGAGCTGGGCGAGGAAGGAGTTGGAACCGTGCAGATGTGTGTCGGAGTATCGGCGGATCCGTTTGCGGTGCGGAACTATTATCCTCCTCGTGGGCGATTCTTGACGTGGGCCTGACGGAAAAGGACAGTTTGTCCTTGGTTCAAATTAGTACGAACTGGTAGTTCGGTTCAACAAACAACTGGTCTCCGGCACCTGGCAGCGAGGGTGCTTCAATCTACAGCCATTCTTCGCCAGTTCTGGAATCACGGATACCGGAGATCGTCTGGTTGCCGTGGTGATTACCAAGAGTGGCCAAAGTTACATGCAGTCGACGATCGACTGCCACGTTGGCGTTGATTGCTCCTACGAGGTGATCCCAGGCCCAGGGTGACCACTGAAATCCCATTTTCAAATTCCCTACTTTTTCCTGACTTTTCCAGATGCTCAAATAGTTACAATTTTTTTTATCTAAAGAATGATTTCAAATTATTTCTTCAATAAATTCGTAAAAAATATTACAAAGGGGAAAGCTCTCATTATTATGAATCAGATTTTTTTTTAAAGAAACATTAAGATTTTGTTTTTACTGGCTATGAAAAAGGATTGATTTTTTTAATTTATTGATTTGTCATGATTTCAGTTATCAAAAAACTTCAAAATATGTTAAGGAATTCGCTTTAAAAAAATTTACCTGATTCCCTTTTCCATCTTTTGAATTTTGATATTTAATATTTTGAATCAATGTTGATCGTCGTCGGTTGATCTATAGAGTTTTCGCTTCATTGAAAAACCTATTTTGATAAGACTAATTTACCACTAATTTGATGCGAAATGTTTGAAGACGCAAATCCTTTAAACATATTTGTAATAACTTAGTCCAATGTTCTTTGAATTTATTTTATTGCAATTTTATAATATTTTTCATAATATTTTTAATACGTAAAAGTTATTAATTTTATTCATTCTAAACGAAAAACTTTTGGATTTTAATCGATTTTTTTTCGTTTAAGCGGATTCAAATATCTTTAAAAAAAATTCAAGTTATTCATAAAAGTTTGATGCTGGGGTGTAAAAGTAAATTATGGCCATTCATTACAGGCTGGCGAAAATAATAATATTTCTTCCAAAAAAAAATCGTCATTGCATATGGAATGAGTTGGGCTACCAAATTTTACCAAATTTTAAAATATACCCAGAACCTAGGGATTTTCACTTTTTTTTAATTAAATATACTTTATTGAATCTTTCTTATAATAATTACATTTGATTTACATAATAAGTGGATCACCTTCAGCTTTAGTTAGCTTTTTGTGATTTAAACACTGTTCATTTTCATAACCTAAAAAGTATATGATTTATCATTTCTCTAACACTAGGTACAATGAGGAAAAATTTTTTAAGAAAACATAACCCAACCTAAAACTAACTTAAACTTACAATAAACTAAACCAATCCCTGAATATGTGACACTTTGATTTTTCTTCAATGAACTATTCTATATCTATGTAAATCTTCCGAAACGATAATTAAAACTGATTGTTGGCACATTTATTGAGTTTTAACTACCTTTAATCAAATATATGGTAGCTCTTTGGTATAAATATCAGGGTTTTATAAAATTCAAAAACTTGTGTTAATTATAATTGTTTTTTATAATATTTCAAGTTGGCAGAATTCCTTTAGTATGACAAAAACTATAAAAAATATTTTTGCAACAGTAATCACATTAATAATAATCTCAAATAGCCTTTTCACACTGAAATAGATTAAAATATCAGAAGAAAGCTTAAATTTAAAGTATGTTGCAAAAGACAAATTGAGTGAAATAAATTTGAAGATTGTTCAAAATATTAAAAAAATATTCAAGAGTTAGAAAATAATGTTCAGACACCTATGTGCTTGGCATTCCCGACTTTTTGACCTGGTGCTTCGGGATAACGAGCGAGATGAAGTAGTTGGCCAACGCCAACCCCTTCCTGCAATTCGGATTGACCCGAAGGACCACATTGGAATGCTAATCAACTACAGTCTAGCGGACCATGTCGTCAAGAAGCTGCTAGATTATTAAGGATAAAAATAAATTCTTTGACTAAAAAACAAGTTTGATTTTATATGTCAGAAATAATAACGTCTGATTAAAATAAAAGCCAAACAGGATTTTAAAATTCCACTGTCCATCAATTAAACTCGAAACCAGGATCACGTCTCTAGTTGTAGATTGAAGCACCCTCGTTGCCAGGTGCCGGAGACCAGTTGTTTGTTGAACCGAACTACCAGTTCGTACTAATTTGAACCAAGGACTAACTGTCCTTTTCCGTCAGGCCCACGTCAAGAATCGACAACGGAAAACCTCCGAGAGCAGCTTCTTTTTCTTCTCAAACAGGACGATGAAGAGTCTGCCGGTGTTCTGCTGGTGGAGGAGGGCGATGTTGCAGCGCTCGAGATTGAATTTGACCATGTCCTCGGGAACTGGAGCTGGAGCATAAGCGGTCGGAAGACGGTGCGGTAGTTTTCTGGGACTTGCATGTCCTTGGTGATCGGTCATTCCAGGCAGAGCGTCGGAACAAGGCATTGCTTGACCATCTCCGTCAGCAGCACGGCTTCCTTTTTGTTCGGGTTCAGCGAGCATGTAGACAAGTTTGCCGCCCACTTCGCCTTCGGTTTCCTGCAATGAATTTAAAAAAAAAACTTGAAATCTAGCAAATAAATTCACTAACAATTTACTTACCACTTGACTTTTTGTAATTTCGGCCGATTTTGAATAAAAAAAATACCCAGCACTTTCCGTTCGAACGCGACTAAGTCTATGTAAACAGTGCACGCGACCTGTCAAACAGAAATTCACGATTGAGGTTAGCCGCGACGGCGTAAAACCTAATTCTGCACCCAGGTATTGTGCTATCTTGCTTCTGTCAAAACATACACGTTGCTCCTGTCAAAAAGCACGTTTTAGCCCAGTTTTGAGGACGCTGTATCTTTTGACAGGAGCAAGATAGCATAATACTTTCTTCAGTAAAGTTTTAGAGATTTTTCTCAATTTTAGTGCTTTTGTGTTGGTTTTAAAAAAATGAGTGGAAAATAAAAATGATAAAAATCATAATGTAAAAGAGATGGGTTTTCCATACTAATTTCCATTCAAAATTGAAATGCAATGCGCAAAGTGTGGACGCAACCAATCACTCCCGAATTTTAGGGAGTTGTTTTGAAAACCAAAAGACTTAAAAAAAACTTTGTTCTGGTTTGATTTGATCATTTTTTTTTTAATTTTTCATATAACGACGAGCCTAGTGGGCATACATCACTGAGGTAGTTTGAGTAATGTTTTCTACAAACTCCAAACAAATTTTTGCTTTTTTAAAAATATTTTCCACACAATTTTTAGCTTTTTCATTTCTTGAACATTTGTTGATATAAATTAAACATTACAAAATGGCATGGAACTGCGCTCGAATAAGCAAATCCGAATTCGTTAATTGCAACGTCTGACAGCTGTCAAAAGCATGAAACTACATGTTCGGGAATCGTCGAACAATGGGGTTAAATTGTCAACATAAGTTTGGTAAGCTTTTTAATTCAAAACAAAATCAACTCGAATGAAAATTCGTGCTGAGAAAATTCTTAGTTTGCAAATAAAACCGTTAAAAAAAATTTCAATGAAACAAGGAAAAATGTTTTGTTTACAAAAGATTCTAAATTCTAAGGATAAGAACTGAACATATTTAGCATTTTAAGGCACATTGTTAAAAAATCGAATTAAACTAAGAAATAAAAGTTGTTAGTATATTTACAACTTCTGAAATGTTCATGGGAAAACCATTATTAGTGAATACTTTAGCAACATCAAGCTTACCGATAGTCTTTGACGATCCGGGCGGCCCGGTCCAGCTGTTCCTCGGTGGCGAACGCATTGAGCGGGTTGGTAACAATCAAAAAGTGCTTCGCCCGGTTCAGGTATGAGCTCTGGTCGTACCGGGGCTCGTCCAGATTGACACGAGGTAGAGACGTCATTTTTATTATAAATCGAACTGCTAACTAGATTGGATCGGGCTGGCTAAATTTCACACTTTACAATTCTATCACGCGATTTCCAGTTGTTGAACACACTTGGTTCCGACGGGTGAACACAGCTTTCGGATATAAGTATATGGCACACACACACACGTCACAATAGTAATGAATTCGACCTTTCCGTGCCTGGAGAACCGGGAACTACTTGTTGTCACTGCTATAGTACTACTGTAACTTCAACCTGAAAGGGTTATGCAATCCGCGATTGCTCCAATTTTTCTTCGCTATGGACTTTCCCACAAAGTAGGCGCTGGCCTGCCCGGACTGGACGAATTGCCTCAGGAAACTGACACCGGCTGCTGAGACTGCAAATCTTTCAACTCTCACTTGACCGACGGACGATGATGGCCGTGGCCGTGTAGTAACTAAGCTCGTAATGTAGGACGACGGCCAAGCCTGAAGCTCTGAAGAGGTATTAAGCACTGATAACGGGCTCTCCCGGCTGACTTAAGACCCGTCACTTGTGAAATGTTATAAAGATTATCAGTCGAAAAAACGAGAATATTGATGTCTTTTTTGCACTCTGGAGGATGAGATTTGTACTTCGACGACGACGACGGCGCGATAAGTCTTGTACGACCTGTTTCAATTGACTGCGGAATCGGTATGAAGTTTTGCTTTTTTGACACTCTCGCAGTGTTAAAAATGAACCTCGTGAACTTTTTTGTGCGCAAATTGTGCGGGTTTGACCACCTCTTTTTTGTCACTTTTTTTCCTCAATTTTAGTGGAAGTTCCGAACGTGGGCAGTATTGAGCTGAAGCTAATAATTTTTAGGACTTTTCAAATGCATTGGTAAAGTAAAGAAACAAATCATTTAAACTCAAAAACAGCTTTATATTTTCTCTAAGAACAACATCCATAACACTGTTTTGAGAAGTTCATGTACAGGAGCGTATCAGTTCGGTTCTATTTTGTTTTGTCTTCCTCCGCCTTCACTCTCTTTTTTTATTTGCTGAGGGGATTCTCGCGGAGTGTTGTGTGTGGAGTGTGCGTGTTGCTTCTCCATCGATCGCGAGAGTTGAAAATTGATAAAGAGAGAACAAAATTCATTCTTGGCTTGTTAAATGTGGGTGGTTCATTCGAAATAATGATGATGATGATTTGATGATAACCTACCGGCTAACCCTAAAAAATCTATCAGTGATAACGAGTATGCGATGCATTGAGCTCGATTGGAATAACAGGATAATAGGTACTTAGGACAACGGTCAATATGGGGACTTTTACATTTATTCTGCACACCGCATCACAAAAAGGATTTTTAAAGAATTTTTAGCCTAAAAGTTAACTCTTAAAATTACAATTGAAATATTATGTATTTTCTTTCAGTGTATATTTTTCAGAGAGCTGTTAAAATTTCATACACGTTTGTCTTTGACCATAGGTTAGCCGGGGACCGTGGTGTAGGGGTAAGCTGAGTTGCCTCTCACCCATTCGGCTTGGGTTCGATCCTAGACGGTCCCGGTGGCATTTTTCGGGACGAGATTTGTCGGATCACGCCTTTCGTCGGCAATTTAGCTCCCGTTTCCCTAATATTGCAATACACACATGTACGATAATAACACAATCGGATATTAAAATAAATTTGGGTCATTCTACGCCAACCCCCCTCTTTGTTTTCCTTGAAACTTTGCAGTAAGTAGTAATTTTGATCCCTGATCACTAGGCTTAGTGATTTTTCACGCTCGAAAATTGCAAATTTCACGGGGACCTCAATTTCAAAACACCAAATTTCACGCAAATTTCGCGGAACTTAAAAAATGTTAAAATAACTCTAAAAATACTTTGTTAAAATCACAGAAACTACTTTCTATGCTTCATTATAAATTATTCTTCAATAAACTAAAAAAAACTTCACTAAATTTGAATGCGACACAAAGAAAATCCTTCTAATGGATGGGCTCTATATATTAGAGCTGGGACTTCGGATCGGATATTTTCGGACTCCGGATATCCGGATATCCAAATCCGGATAATTATCCGGATAGTATCCGGAGCTCCGAAAAAATGGAAACTATCCGAAATTTAAGGATATCCGGATATTTTTCCATGTAATGCAGCAAGAAGGAAGGGGTCGTGCATAAACCGCGTGGTCTCCTTAGGGGGGGGGAGGGGGTCCGAAATCCGACCGAAAAAAAACATGAAAAGCCATGGGGGGGGGGGAGGGGGGGGGTCGACGGCTGACCACGTGGCCTTTATAAAAAAATCTTTTCTTAAAAAAAAAAAAACAAAAAATACGCGCTTTGAATTTACTTATATGCATACATTTTTGTTACACTTCAAAACCATACAATTATTGTGTTTAAAATTATTACTTATATTTCAATGTCATAATATTTTCCAATTCAATATTGAATTATGTATATATCAATACTTTGAGCCTGTAATTGAATGTACACTTTTTAATACTCATGTAACTACGTTTTGCAAAAGTTTAAAAGCTGTTAAAAAATAAAGAGACAGTATCCAAAGTTAATATACCCTAAAAAATGCGAACCAAAATGCAAACACAATTTCATTTTTTTGTTGATGGTATCAAGTAGCTAAAAATGTGCTTGCAAATTTGCATTGAAAGTAGATGTAGTCTTCGATAGTTCTATTTTGGAACAACTTAAAAAATAAATATTGCTGACAATTTTATAAGATTTTCGTAACAAGGCAAAAAACTAAATATGTATTATAAATGAAGTGTCTAAAAATGATTCTCTGCGAAAAAAAAAATCAAAATCTCAGATCTTAGCTAATTACCGTAGCTGGTCCTATAAGTGATCGAAGAATCTTAATCGAAAGATTTCCTTTTGAAACTTAAAACAAACTCAAGATATCTTGTATCTCCTCTCTCATGCAATATTTTTTTAAGTTCAAAGAAACTAAAAACCCCAATTTCAGGATTATCGCGCAAAATTTCAGTTTCCTCATTTGCAAGTGAAACGTCTAACATTAAAAAACAACCAGTAACGAAAAAACGAACGATACATACTTTAAGATTCACCAAAAAATTTGATGAATATTTTGATATAAAATATATTCCTTTTTTCATGGGTTACACAATTCGGATTGTTATATTACATAACATTTCATAAAATACACGTTTACTATCCATCGTCAAAGTTGTAGGTATTTTTTTATGTTAATAGGGACCATCTATTGAGCCAAAGAGAAACATGGGCAAACATTTTAGATTTTTAGAGAAAAAAACGAGCTTCAAGCAAACATTGTTTTTGTTTCTCAATTAATTTGAAGATAAAAAAATAGGGGCCAAAGGTGCCCTTTCCTAAAATATTAGTTTTTCTTTAAGCTGAGAAAATATACTATACCCTCAACTTCATATTTGAGATAAAACCACTCAAATATATAGACACATTAAAATAATTTAAGTTTTAAAGAGTCACTTAATTTTCAAATGCCAATATCAATTTGTGAAATAAATTTCAATACAATGCCGTCAAGATCAACATAAATAAAATTCATTAAAAAAGATGGAACGGTACTTTCAACTCGCTGGTTCTCGGGCCATTTTTTTGAGTGAATTATAAGGATGTCTAGATGATCCTTGAACTTTGCAGAACTCGATATGATCAAATCTGTAATTTATGCGATCAAAAACGTCGTTCCAACTTTTGTTTGCTCTAATAAAAAAAATCGCCCGAAAATCCGCGGAGACAAGCCCGAAAACCTGTGAGTTGAAGTTACCGTTCCAACGTTTTAGGGAGGCTTTGGCATCCGTGGGACATGCGTTGGGCGTCCCAGTGTTAATAATTTCAAAGATATTGAAAAGATTGAAAAATTAACTTATTTTTTTTTGTATTTATTTTGAGGTAATATCTCCAACCAAAAGTTGGATCAAAAATCTTAAATCGTAGATAATTGCCTATTTAAACAACTGAAAAAAATGTAAAATAATAAATAAATTTTAGCTTAATCTTTTTTAAATTTATCAAAACACGTAGTCGATAGCAAAATCAATTTAAAGTAAGAGTAAGACTTAAACAATTTGGATGTCCATGACTAAAAGAATGATTTTTAGCGCGTTGTCTACAAATTTTCCAAAGACACGAAATCGATTTTCGAGCAATTCTATACAAAATCGGTCTTTATTCTTAAATTTTAATTTTTTGATTTTTTTTTAATCCGTCTGAAACCTTTTTTGGTGCCCAAGCCATTTTGCATCATTAGTTTGTCCATATAGTTTTCCATACAAATTTGGCAGCAATGAAAATTAAAAAAATCTGTATCTTTTTTAAGAAATTTTTGATCGATTTGGTGTCTTCGGCAAAGTTGTAGGTATGGATAAGGACTACACTGAAAAAAATGGTAAATGGTAATTTACTTTGCTGATTTTTAATTTCACTTTTTGTCACTAAAACATGATTTGCAAAAAACACTATTTTTATTTTTTTTAAATTTTGCCAACATTTCAGAAATTTTCAGAACGGGCAAAAAATCGTTGTTCGAGTTATGAATTTTTGAATCAATACTGATTAAAAAAAATCGAAGTATTGACCGCAACTTTTCAATTTTATTTTTCGATGTAAAATCGAATTTGCAATCTAAAAGTACATTAGTAAAATTTTCATAAAGTGCACCGTTTTCAAGTTATAGCTATTTTTAGGTAACTTTTTTTAAAATTAGTTGCAGTTATTAATTTAAAAAAAATATTTTTGAAATGCTGAGAAAATTCTTTGTTGCCTTGTTGCTAAGATATTGCCATGCAAAGATTTTAAAACAGAAAAATGGATGTTTACTACTCAAACAACCCATAATTTTCTTCTGTCGATATCTCAGCAACTAATGGTGCGATTTTCAATGTTTATGAATAAAACTTTCGTGAAATTTTCCGATCTTTTCGAAATCAATATTTTCAAAAAAAATAATACTAACATTTCAAAAGGTCGTAATATTGAATGTTTGTCCCTGTCTCTGATTCTTGTATGGAGAAAAAATTAAACAGCTCGACTTTTTTGGACACACTGAATCATTGGAATCAATCATGCTTAATTAAAAAGAAAAGTTGCTTTAGTTTGGATTTTCTTGAATGTTTGGAATAAAATAAATATTAACTAGGAGCTTTCATAACTAGATATTTTCCTTAAAATAAAATGAAATTATTTTTTTCCTGAAACAAAACTTTTCTATTTAATTAATTTCGATTTTAAGAAAATATTTTAAAGCGCATTTAAATTAAATCATGAATGCTGTTTATATATCAAAATAGCTTTAATTCTTAAAGCACATTTATTCTGGATGCAATTAATTGCACTGCAATTCCATAATTTTGAATACATATGTTTTACTAAGTTGCTTGTTTTGTTGAGAGTATTTTTTACTTTCTGTACCATTTCAATAAATTGTTACACTGTTATTATTTACCTTAAACTTTGTGATATCATACTTTTTTCACACTTTTAAGTGAATTTCAGTTTTTTTATATATTATTAAATTGGTTTTAATGGTGTTGTTTTCTGTTTGACCCAATGTCACCCTCTCTAAAGGGTGAGTTTGAGTTAATTTTAAAACGATTGGAATTTATGAACGGTGTGATTATACTAGCCATATTCTGGGAAAATGTTGGTAAATTCAGGAGCATTCCCCAACAAAATTTATTTCGAAATAATTTGAAATGTTTTTATTGTATTAAAATAACAACAGTAATATCGTTTTTTGACCAAAAGTCACCACCACTGACGGTACATCATTTGTGGATAAACATTTTTGAAATCTATACGGAACGGAATCGACGTAACACCTTATAATGTGGCCCTCTTAAACCTTGCGGTTTCGTCAACGGATCCACAGGCGTGTATCGTTCTTTTTGCGACAAGACTCCGCCTCCCGGGTCTCCTAAGTGTGAAGGTATGGGCACGGGGAGAGGGCACCGAATACCTATATTTACACTTAGAATTTTTTGCGTCCGCCCCGGGATTCGAACCGGCGACCTCTGGATTGTGAGTCCAGTGCGCGGTCCGATTGATCCACACAGGCAGACATCTATACTTATTTTGTTTTTTTTAAAGATTTTTCACCTGGGAGGAAAAAGCCACGTGGCCATGTAGGGGGGGGGGTTTGGCGTGAAACCACGAAAAACCATGAGGGGGAGGGGGGGGTCAAAATTTCTCCAAAAAAGGCCACGTGGTTTATGCACGACCCCGAAGCATTATTTTCCCCATTTTTTGGTACAAGTGATGATGTTTGGAGCATTATCAATAGGGACAGAATAGTTCAGAAAGGGGAGGGGGCAGGGGAGATTTGAATCAAATGGATTATTTTACTTCTGATAGCTTCATAAATCACGTATTATGCTACATTAGTGAACTGTTTGATTATTCTGATAATTATTTGTAAAATAGACTAGAGCCTCGTGGCGCGGTAGTTAGAGGCTTCGGCTGCCGATCCATAAGTTGCTATGGGACGCGGGTTCGATTCCCGCCTTATCCTCCTGGCTATCTATCGGATGGGGAAGTAAAACGTCGGTCCATTTGCGTAAAAAAGGTTTTGGGTGACTCATCAATGAAAAAATGACCCCCTGCTCCACAAGCGGAAAACGGTTTTTTGGGTTATTTTAAGCATCTGTGTAAATTTTGAGCGAAATTGGTTGAGATTAACCCATTGATACCCGAGCCTAAAGCTGGAGAAAAAAATGATTTTCATACAAAAATGACTTTTTTAACTCGTTGATAACTTTTCAGGATCGAGTTTTACAGCGTTGGTATGTTCTACAAAGTTGTAGAGCATTAAATTTCCAATGAGAATCTCACTTTTGGAATCTTTGAAAAGAAGTAGCCCGCCGTGCAGACCAAACCGTGAGAAAATTGGGTTTTCCATACATTTTTTCGATTTTTTCCATACAAACTTCACCTGCGAGTATCAATGGGTAAATGATGACCGATTTGGCTCATATTTGGCCTAGAGTCCTAAAATAGCTCAAGGAACAATATTCAGCTTGTGGAGCGAGGTTTTGAGAAAAAGTCCCATATTCTGGGCACCCTACTCACCATACATAAGGCTACCAACTCTTTCTGAGCAAAAATCCGTATACTTTACCGACATGACACCATGGTATAACAAAAAATGTCAAGGAATTATTTAGATAATTTTGGAATTTGGAAATTAGACATATTTTTGTTAAACGTTTAAAAGTTTACGAAATATCAAGTTTTTTCTAGAGTTTTTATTGGAAAGGTCCTATAAATACAAGCACATCGCAAGGTTTTCACAAGATTTAGAAAGCCTTTTGATCTTTTATTTGATAAATATGTTTAGTAAGGAATTTGAAAAGAACAATTACGCTCAACCCCCGGTGGTTGGTCACTTTTTCGTTTGACACTTTTTTAGTTTGTACCCCGTTGGTTGGTCAAAGTCAAACTAAAAAGTGACGAACTGTCACTTTTTACACGGCGCTCACGCACACTATCAAAACAAACGTTTGGTAGTGTGTGTGAACCGTGTGTAAAAGGGGTGTCAAACTAAAAAGTGACCCCGTTCGTTTGACAACAGTTGGTGTCAAACCATCGGGGTTTGGGTGTATTGACAATCAAGTTTGAACTGAGGAAAACCCCAAACTGACAGTTAAATAAAAATATCTAATTAGCAAAAGCTTTGACCCAATCAAAAAAGCAATGGATTTTTTAAAAAGTTGTTAAAATTCCGTACAAATCCGTACTATGCGAAAAATTCCGTACAAAAATTCCGACCTGTTTAACCCTTTCAGGCCTGATGGGTCATATATGACCCATACCGAAATTCGGTTGTATAAAATCACACAGTGCTCAAAACATATAACATTGTTCAGCAAAGTTGTAATTTATGAGTTTCTCTACCTAGGAAAAATGTTTGAGTGGTTGTTAATGGCCTTTTTGACGACCTAGAACATCCTGAAAACCTGAAATTTGGAAACTTCAGAAAATGTTGAAGATAATTCAGGTTTACAATGGTTTTTCAAGGCAAATAAAGTTAAGTCATTACCAGTCACATCCTCACGACCATTTGGGACCACTTCGATCCCTTTGGATCTCTTTTGGGATGATCTAGGTCCTCCAAAGTGTCCTGGAATACAGATCTTGGAGTCTACCACCGTAACAACACGATTCTACCAAGTTTCCGATTGTGGTGCATATTCAGTGATGTCCCTGGGACCCTTTGGCAACCCTCTGAGCTATGTTGGTCACTTTTGGGATGATCTGGGTCCTCCAAAGTGTCCTGGAATACAGATCTTGGAGTCTACCGCCGTAACAACACGATTCTACCAAGTTTCCGATTATGGTTCATATTCAGTGATGTCCCTGGGACCCTTTGGCAACACTATGAGCTATGTGGATTACTTTTGGGATGTTCTGGGTCCTCCAAAGTGTCCTGGAATACAGATCTTGGAGTCTACCGCCGTAACAACACGATTCTACCAAATTTCCGAATATGGTTCATATTCAGTGATGTCCCTGGGACCCGTTGGCAACACTATGAGCTATGTGGATCACTTTTGGGATGTTCTGGGTCCTCCAAAGTGTCCTGGAATACAGATCTTGGAGTCTACCGCCGTAACAACACGATTCTACCAAGTTTCCGGTTATGGTTCATATTTAGTGATGTCCCTGGGATCCTTTGGCAACACTATGAGCTATGTGGATCACTTTTGGGATGTTCTGGGTCCTCCAAAGTGTCCTGGAATACAGATCTTGGAGTCTACCGCCGTAACAACACGATTCTACCAAGTTTCCCGTTATGGTTCATATTCAGTGATGTCCCTGGAACCTTTTGGCAACCTTCTGAGCTGTGTGGATCACTTTTGGGATGATCTGGGTCCTCCAAAGTGTCCTGGAATACAGATCTTGGAGTCTATCGCCGTAACAACAAGATTCTACCAAGTTTCCGATTATGGTTCATATTCAGTGATGTCCCTGGGACCCGCTGGAAACACTATGAGCTATGTGGATCACTTTTGGGATGTTCTGGGTCCTCCAAAGTGTCCTGGAATACAGATCTTGGAGTCTACCGCCGTAACAACACGATTCTACCAAGTTTCCAATTATGGTTCATATTCAGTGATGTCCCTGGAACCTTTTGGCAACACTATGAGCTATGTGGATCACTTTTGGGATGTTCTGGGTCATCCAAAGTGTCCAGGAATACAGATCTTGGATTTTCCCACCGTAACAACATGATTCTACCAAGTTTCCGATTATGGTTCATATTCAGTGATGTCCCTGGGACCCTTTGACGAACACGAGAAACCAATCCGCGGACGTGGAGATAAGTGAGATTGAGGGGAAACCTCGTATATTTTTGACCCATATAGAGTTCGATACCGATCATATAGCCCAATTTTCAGCTCGAATTTTGCCTGAGACTATGTTAGCGAGTAGAAAGTTGCAGTTGAGGCATTTCTCCGTGTATTGCTACAGAGTTTTTCAATGCTCAGATTCAGCCGCCCACAGATCGTTTGAGAGATTGAATGTGTTGGGTTTTGGGAGGTTTATGACTTGAACAAATTCAACTAACGCTGCAGTCAAAATCCTCCCTCGACCGCCACCTACCCCTTTTGCCTCGCCAGATGGGATTCAAGCCATCCTTTCGCTTACAAAGCGAAACCCGCCAGGAGCTGGCACCCTTTAGCATTACTAGACTCCAAGAACTGTATTCCAGGACACTTTGGAGGACCCAGATCATCCCAAAAGTGATCCACATAGCTCAAAGTGTTTCCAATGAATCCCAGGGACATCACTGAATATGAACCATAATCGGAAACTTGGTAGAATCGTGTTGTTACGGCGGTAGACTCCAAGATCTGTATTCTAGGACACTTTGGAGGACCCAGAACATCCCAAAAGTGATCCACATAGCTCATAGTGTTGCCAAAGGGTCCCAGGGACATCACTGAATATGAACCATAATCGGAAACTTGGTAGAATCGTGTTGTTACGGCGGTAGACTCCAAGATCTGTATTCTAGGACACTTTGGAGGACCCAGAACATCCCAAAAGTGATCCACATAGCTCATAGTGTTGCCAAAGGGTCCCAGGGACATCACTGAATATGAACCATAATCGGAAACTTGGTAGAATCGTGTTGTTACGGCGGTAGACTCCAAGATCTGTATTCCAGGACACTTTGGAGGACCCAGAACATCCCAAAAGTAATCCACATAGCTCATAGTGTTGCCAAAGGGTCCCAGGGACATCACTGAATATGAACCATAATCGGAAACTTGGTAGAATCGTGTTGTTACGGAGGTATACTTCAAGATCTGTATTCCAGGACACTTTGGAGGACCCAGAACATCCCAAAAGTGATCCACATAGCTCATATTGTTGCCAAAGGGTCCCAGGGACATCACTGAATATGAACCATAATCGGAATCTTGGTAGAATCGTGTTGTTACGGCGGTAGACTCCAAGATCTATATTCCAGGACACTTTGGAGGACCCAGAACGTCCAATAATGAAATGTAACTTTTTTTTGCCTGTTTCTGTTTACTCATGGAAAAAATGAACTACTGGTACCAAAATTGTAGATTAACACAGCTCAGAAAAATTCAGGCCTGAAAGGGTTAAAATCCGCGGAGAGGGTCGAAAATCCGTACGGTAAGGAAAAAATCCGTACAGTTGGTAGCCTTAACCATACATAACTTTCGGACGCCTAGAAATGAGCAAAGACCACAAAAGACCCGGGGGTCGTTAAAGTGGATTGCTTTTTTTTTGTAAAAAAGTGTCTTATTTCAACATAAAGCAATTCCATTTAAAAAAAAAAAGAATTAACCGATAAAGAAGTTCCCCAAACGGGCTCAAAATTTTCTGGGGGTTCCTTGGCCAAAATAATAAGACCTTTATTTTTTTTTGTTTGGCCATTAGGGTGACCTGCACCGTGCTAGGGTAGTCTGAAAAATTCCAAATTTCGTAAATTCCGCAAAAACCTAAATTTTCAAAAAAATCGTTACTCCACGCCATTTTAACCGATCTTTTACGCAAATGAAAGTGATGAGTTGACCTTTCAAGGAAAAATAATTTGAGGACTGAAAAAACAGCGAAACATTTGACAAAGTCGTTGAAAACTGTTATATCCGAGAGTGGCGGATATCCGAACGGATATCCGGATATCCGGATACATTCAAAGTCCCAGCTCTACTTTATATATTTTGAAACAAAATGTAGGACACGCGTATTCTCATTTGCTTAACTGCTCTTATAATATTCGACTCATAAAGCAAAAATGTTTTCTGTAACATCATTTTACATTTTGTTGAATTTCATATCAAAGCAAGATTTAGCAATGTTGTCCAGTCAAAATGTTTTAGCTCACTTTTCAAAAACTAAATTTTAAATCAATTTGTAAAAATAATATAACTTTTAATAAAATCGAAATTTTTATTCTAAGTGAAATTTTTGTTCTGAAAGTAATATTATTTAACTTACGCGAGAATCATCCACCCAAATAAACACATATAGTTAAAATTAAACGAGTCCAAAAAAATTTATATGTTTTTAAAATGTGATTCTAAAGATAAATAATAAAGAATTATTTCTTTTATTTTTTTTCAAAACTAATGAAATTTCAAATGAAATACCGGGTAAATTTTTAATACAGAGAATGAAAATATTACTAAATTTAGTTGGATTCTAAAAAAAATCAAAACTCTGAACATTTTTTCAAATGGTTCATATCAACTTAACATACATATTCAAGCTTTTTAATTGTTATTTAAAAAAACGATTTGAGAAAATTTCAGAATTTCACGCCGTCCACGAAATCGTCAAAAATTACTAAATCTATATTTGTAATTAAACCAGGGTATTCACTCGCTTAATTCTACAGTAGTTCATAAGATTATTGTTATCCCTTTTTGAGTTTGATAAATTGTTTTGAGAAAAATCGTTACATTTTCACACAAACATAAAATTTCACGGGATTTCGCGGAAAAAGCCAAATTTCGCGGATTTCACGCTGTCCGCGAAATCGTGAAATTTCACTAACCCTACTGATCACGGATCCCCTTTCATTTTTCTGGATTTTTACTAAGTGGCATAAACCACATGGACACTTTTTTTTTGGAAATGTAATCCCCCTCCTCTCGTGGACAAACGACCAAGTGTCATTTCTCGTTACAATACTGTCAAAAATCGTGAGCCTTAACATGTGATTTTATGAGAAGTTTAATGTTCATTTCGAATCTGGAATAACCCAAAGAGGTAATTTTTTCATCTAGAACAAAATTTTCATTTAAACATTACATGTTTTCTGTAATTTTGCTGGGTTATTTTTAGAGGGTATCAATGTTCAAGAAAGTTGTAGAGCAGACAAAAAATTGATTTGTAGACATAAGGGGTTTGCATGTATTCTTCACGAGTTAACTGTATTTTACGAACAAGTTTTCTGAAAAAGTGATGATTTTAACCATTTTTTACCAGTTTTATTTTGTTTTTTTTTTAAATATTTTTTAAATATTACAATCAAGGGCATTGCCAGCCGGCTTTCGAAAACTTGTACAGACGGTATCAAAACTACCAGACCATTTCCAGCATGTTGCCATTTTCACTTTATACCTGAAGAAAATTCGATTGTTAAATATGTTGGGTGTCCAAATTACCCCCACTGTCCATATTACCCTAAACTCCCCCAATATATTAAATACACTCAAAAAATATTCACGTTGAAGTTACGTAAAATGCTATGTGGTGATGTTCCACTAGAGTTTTCACGGAATTTCTACGAGGTGACTCTAGTAGAAACGGAATATGCTTGGCCGTAAAAGCGAAATGAATCAATCGATGATATCAACATGTATGTTTTAGTAAATGTTCTTAGAACTTTGTAATAGTAAATTTTGGTGTTTGCTTCACTTTATTTTATTTTTTTTCGAATAGAAATTAAAATGAAGTCAGTTAAATTCGCATGAACTTGTTTTATTTATCAATATATACCTACTGCTACCGATATTGCTTTCAAAAATGTACTTTTAGTTACATATTAAAATTTTCAACCCGAATTAAACTTACCGTCCTTTCCATTTTCGATGAAATTTTGCCAGCAAAAGTCCGGCAGCAGACCTCTGCCGATCGCCATCAATTTTCATACTAAAATAATCACGTAGAAATATGACCGATATGGCGCACTCGAGTCTCGTTTGAGTTGCATTGTAAAACACGTGAAAGCTACATGAAAAAACCTAGTGGAAAAATACCATATGATTTTTCACGTAACTTCGACGTGAATATTTTTTTGAGTGTATGTTTTTTAATTTTTACCTGATAAGGAGATGTGATATTGTCGAACAAAACGAAACCACAGACAAGCATACAAATCACGATGCCGTATGCCAAATAGGAAAGGTTAATTCAAATGTTGTGACCAATCGAATGTTCACGTGCAAATGTTTTTTTTCCAGATGTTTTCGGTTCATTTTGGTGTAGGTTTTCAATACAGTTTTATTTAACTTCTCAACAATTAACATCTCATGGTATGAGCATTTCACTTGTGTTTAAGTTTAGTGATTTTCGTTTGGTTTTCTTTGTGTGGAATGTGGAGATATTTTTTTGTTATGCGCGAATTTGTGTAGTTTTTGACTGTGTATGTTTTCCTTCTTCTTTCGGTGTGTTGTATATAGGTTTAATGTGAATATTTTTTTGTTTTGTTTAGTTACATACTCTTAGCAATCTTAAGTGAAGCGCAGTTGTTCATTAGCTTTGCAAACTCTTTCTCCTTCTTTTGTTCAATAAGTTTGATAATGATTTCCATCCAGGAGGGTAGTGCACGCATGTGTTTGGGTTTGATTTCTCTCGGATTCGGTTTGTGTTCTGTTGTGCAATCACATATCTATGCTGTTGTGTTGTTTTGCATTGTTATTTTTTTCGCAAATGAGTACACTGCGGTGACAGGTTAGATATATTTTCGTGATGTTTGTTTTACACACTACATAAAACGAAAAGTAACATTTAACGTTTTCGTCTCCCAATCGAATGATTTTTTGTTTTCATTTTTGTTGTTATTTTCCTGCTTCGTCGTCTTCCGCTGTTTGGCTACTCAGGTTCGGCTTAGTACCTTTGATTTTGTTTGTGTCTTTCTTCTTTTTTTTAATTCAGGGTTTTTTGAAAACTCCAAATTGACAATTATTCATATGTAGAGCTATATATTTATATTTACTTGTAATAATACTTAGAGGAATCGCGTCAGGACTGGTTGGTGCTGCTCCGGTTGCTACTATTTTAAAGTTTTTGTTTTTGTTGTTGTTAGATTTTGTTAAAACTTTATTCAGCATCAACTAAGAATTTTTAATCTTTACGCTACGTGTGAGTGTAGTTTGTTCAAGGGTAAAACATGTTGTAGTAAATTTTTCAATAGGTGTGCCCAGTAAACGTCTATTGTCAGGGGATTTCATGTGAGTTTTTTGTTTTGCATACTGTTAGGCGCATTTGTTTTGCCTGCGATCGAGTGGCGACATCTAACAGATTTCCATTCATTGTGAGTGTTGTTTTTAGTTTTCTTCTATTTGGCGGTGCAATTATCATATCTGTATATAAAATATCGCTTGATTCCTCCTTTTTGCGTTCATCTAATGATTTTACTTTAATTTAAATCTGCTGTTTCTGCTTTATATATACAGTCTTAAATTTAGTACAATGCTTGAAACTTAGTCACGTGTTTCCGACTTGCACGTTTTTTAAATAACAATTTCTTAATCGATGATGGGACAAAAACATACAAACAATCCATCAAATGCTGGTGCTGTGAGGGTTATTATCCATTTTTGCGTTGCTCTTTGGGGGGTGATTTATTTTGCTTATCGATTTCGTGTTTGAAACGCGCCATGCGATGAAGTCCTTTTCGAGTCCATTTGAGTTTGTCGGCGGAAGTTGAATAATGCTTGGAGAGGGGGGAAAACCAGGTGGTCCGCGAGTTGGGAAGAATTCGCTAAAGCCTTAATTAAACTTAGATTCGTGACTAGTCGTAAAAGTTGCTTCATTGGTCGGAAGTAATAGGATGCACAAATGAAACAATCGATTGTGTTTAGTTAGAATAACTTGGTTGTAAATATAACGTTGACATTCATATACGGTGTGGTTGGGGATTATTTAAGGATAACTTTAAGTAAGGTAAATAAGTTCAGTTTTTTGTTTTTCTCAGCTTACGTCAGAGAGGAATGTTAACGATCTATAGGGTTAGGACTAACTCACTTAATGTACTCTCTCGATACCGTCTTTTTGATCGCAATTTGGTAAATATATTAATATCTATGTATATATGATTTCCTTATGTAAAATTCATCTGCCCGTTTTACTTAATATTCGCTGTTTTGGGTTTTGCAAATTGTTTTTTGTTTGCTTTTCTTGTGGTGAAACTTTACTTTTGCTAATATCTAATGAAGATAGAAAGAACATGTCTTGTAACTTGAAATAAGTTCAAACAAACATAACAGATTACATTTACGGTGGTGAAGCTAAGTCGTCAAGATCTATCGGCTTAATAGATTTAAGTTTGACAGTATATAGTTACTGGCTAAGCTTACATAGATAAAATGAAATCTATTCGAGTGAAACAATATTGTCAGTTCTAGCAAAGCTCTCACCTCTCGATATTACCGAGTAAAACTCTACTTTTGATAGTGGTTTGAGCTATTAGTAGTCTCAATTACAACAGATAGGAGGAAAAGTTTAGCGGAGACTCGAAAGGTTAATATTTTACATACTTTTACATAGATCAGTTATACGCGCGGTGTATTTACAGGTCATAGAGAGCAATTTGGTGAAAAAATAACCAAAAGTAATCATCTTTGATTTTAACCTAAAAAAAAGATACAACGCAAAAAATGTGCCTTTACAACAAACGCAACTGTTTGTGTAATGATGTGTGGGATTGTGTTAGTAGGGCACAGCCGCTGCTGCGCTTGCTTGTAAAGTTGTGTTTGTATTAGTGAAGACGCTACGCGTGGTGCCATAATGGCTGATTGCTATAATTCTGCCACCTGCCAGACATGTGATTTTTATAGCAATCGGTTATTGGCACCAAAGAATGAAAAATAACCTTTTTCGAAAGCTACAAAACTAATTAACAGTATTTTATACTAAACTTGTCACTACAAGTGTTTGTGAGATTCAGTGAACTTCGAGCAACAAGTGTGAGAGTTTGTGTATGTTTGTGTGTGACTATACTTGAAACGAGGTACTTAAACATAACTTTAAACATACTATACGGTATAACTAAACGAGGGAAGCAATCAGTTCAGTTTGATTTGTATGGTAAAATGTAAATATATAGAAACTAACTAACGGTTAAAGTAAAATCGTATGGAAAGAACCGTTGGTTGACGTTAATAGGTTAACGGACCTACCGTGGGTCACGATGATAGATCTGGCGATACACAGTCACTCACACTTAGACAGAATGAATGTTCAATATGCTCTTCTTCTTCTTATTGTCCTAGAAAAACAGAATCGGGAAAACTTAGGGACTTAATTAGTATATCCGTCTGGGGTTATGCGATCCGTAACAGTTTTAACGCTAAGAACTGGCATTGGATGTGCTTGTGTTGGTAAACAAAAGGGTAGACAGGTGTGGTTGTGCCAAGGATAGTTTAGAGAGGGGGAGACTAAAATTGACGTATGATGAGGCGTGTGTAGAGCTGGAACCGAACGGGGTTGCTTGAACGGAGGTCTGGTATTTAGTAGATGCCTGGAATGGAAGTAAAAAAGTAAGAGTTATTATTTTTTTTAATCAAATTTTCTTCAAACAGTTTAACAGATCCTCTGACATCGAATTACGATACGATTGTGACAATCGATGACAAATAATATAAATGTATAAATTACGTTGACCATATAACAATAACCCAAAAAGAGAATAGTTATTGCATAAGCGTATACAGTGTACATTCATCTATAAATTGACAAATCGTCGTCGTCGTGCTATCTTGTCGCACCCGCCATTTCGACGTTCCGAGAAAAACGCGTTTTAATGTTGGAAACAAAAACGAAAGCACGCAATGTAAACAATAACAAGCACGTTCTGTTTGGCTGACCATTCTTTGCATTGTGCCGAAGTTTGGTTGAAGTTGGTTGCTGGTGTCCCGAGTTATATTTACAAATAACTTATACGTGTGTCGTTCTGACCTGAAATCCCTTTGGCCAGTTGTCGCCAAAGGGATCAATTTTTAGGGAGTGACAAGATAGCACGACAAGATTGAAACTACTTTCATATGTAAAGTGACAAAAAAGCACGGAATTTTTTCGAATTTCGTTCAATATTTCAGGATTGACAAAAATGGCGTTCTTAACTCAATTTGGCCCAAAATGCACGTACGACAAGTTAGCACGACGGCGAATTTTTTTTTGACTCTCCCCGCAAACGTCAAACCGTATAAACAAGAAGGAAGAGATCCGGGAAAAGATCAAGTTGAATCAGGTTGAATCACACTTAAAATCATGTTTCTTTACGTATAATTTTTTGCAAATTTATATCAAATTGCATTTAAATTTACACGTATGCGACTGGTGGTGGGTTAAAGCGGCCAGGCCTACTGCGTAAAGTTTACCGCAGCGATGATTCGTTGGATAGGATTGAGTTTGAGCATGAATGTTCAAACAGCAACACAATCCTCTGCACTGAAAGTGGAGCAGAAGAAACGATGGAAATCGAGAGAATCAAGAGAGTTGCATTGGGTGTCAGAGGACTTGCTTTTGGATGTAGTAAGAAAACAAGTTTGATGGTACACTTACTGGGACATTCGGGTGGGTTCAGCTGGCCGAAGAAGTTGAGCTCGTACAGCGAGGCAACGGTAATGAAGAGCAGGTACCACACCATCAGGATGATACCGAGACGTTTGTCCAGCTTCCAGCCGTTCATGTGGGTCGCGAACAGAAGGAAAAACACGGTGGACAATAACGACAGGGTGGAGTAGGTCAGGCCCTTGCTGATGACATTAACATGCGAGCCCGGTTTGATGATTGCCGTCTGGATGAACCACGGCAAACCGAGACAGATGAGAATGTCGAAGACATTGGAACCGACGGCGTTGGAAACGGCCATGTCGCCGTAACCTTCCTTAATCACTGCAATAGAGCTAAGAGCGTCCGGGACGGATACACCGGCAGCTACGAACGTTAGTCCCATGACAGTATCAGGGATGCCGAGGGTCGAGCCAATAATCGTTATCATCCACACCATGAAGTAGGAGTAAAATGAGATCCAGATCATGGACACGACAAAGGTGAAGGGATACCAGTTCTTATACTTCTCCGTTTTACAGTCGGGCATCGTGAGCCGAGCGGTGTAGTGGATCGGGTAGACAACGGCCCACGAGATCTGCGCAAAGATGCCTCCGTCCACTGGCTTCTCCAGCGGGTTCTTCGAGTCCTGCGGTCGAGGTTCCCTGGGTTTGTAGTAGTCGTCGCCGCCGGCCGGTTGAACCGCTCCGGTCGTGACGGCCGCCGTCTGCTGCTGTTGTTGGGGAGCTTGAGCGACTTGCTGGGATTTCGCTGCATCCTGGCCGTACTGGTCCTCGTATCCGTAGTTCTGCTGTCCCTCTGTTCCCCAGGCGTCGTTGGGGTTGTAAGAGGGCTGGGCGTAGCTGTTGTTGACCGCGGGAGCCGCCTGTTGTTCACCCCAGGCCGCGTTGGGATCCCATCCAGAGTTGGGATCGGCGTAACCTTGATCTACCGGAGGTTGTTCCACAGGTTGTGGTGGCTGCTGTTGTTCCGCGCCCGGTTGCTGTCCCTGGGTGTACGTAGTGTCTGGAAGATTCTTGTACGTGACCATTGCCGATTGTTCCTCCTTGGTTGGAAGTTTGATGGGAAGATTCCAGGTGTGGGCCCACTTTTCGAGCGGACTGTTGAAGTGCAGTGCGACGCAGTACAGAACGTAGAACATAAGCATGACGAGCGATTCGATCCAGGAGATGACGTCGTTGAAGATCACGATCAGCATCACCAGGATCGAGATGGAGTAGAAGGTACAATCCCGCACCAGCGGCCACCAGTTCAGCTGGGAAACGGTTCCGGAGCAGAGCGCGCAAACGGAAATGACAAACATGATGTTGAACACAGCCGAACCGATCACACCGCTGATGCCGATGTCGTCCTTGGCGAAGAACACACCGATCACGACGGTGGCCAGCTCGGGCGCTGAACTGCCGGCAGCCATGAACGTGGCACCGGCCACATCCGGCGAGAGCTTCAATTCTAAAAAGAGACATATTAATGAATATCTGCTGAAAGCAAACTCAGATCTTATCCTCCTTACCTTCACAGATTCTATCTAAACTGGACACGAAGTAGTCGTCGCACACGATGGCCAACCCGAGGAAGGTGAACATGGCCACGAGCACGTGCAGCACGAGGCCACCATGCCTCCTTATGTACGGTCCCATCAGTGGCCGCGGGAACTGCTCGATCGCTGGTGGGGTACAGTTCTCGCGGAGTGGTCGCCACGTCGGATGGCCGTGGTGGATCCTGGCGGTGGCCGTCTCCGGTGTCGAGCTGCCCTCCTCCTCGCTGCCGTCCGTGGTGCCCGTGGTCGAGTATAGCAGCGGATTGGGCGATACGTTCGGGGGCAGGTCCGAGGCCAGATCGCCGGAGTCATCGCCAAGGTCTTCACCGCCGTTTCCGCCAATCGTGGCCGAGTACGCGTGGAAGCTGGAGTAGATCAGGAACACGATGCCCATGTGCCAGTAACGGCCGCGGCGTGTTCGCTTCATCGTGCTGATCTACTGGGGCTTGCTGGGGAAGAGAGAATAGGAGAAAACGTCGATGATTTTCTAGTGCCACATAACGACATCTGACGGCTTGGAGAGGACTCTCCAGATTACACCCGATAATGGGAGCGCGCACAATGCACAGCAATAATCATAAATATCACATAAATCAATATGCTCAACGAGTCATCAAGAGGCACGCTCGCTCTCTAGCTTTCTTTTCCATGGGAAGGCGTCATAACCGGCAATGGCAGCCCATCTCGCGTAATCGTACACAGCAAAGGATGATTTCATTAAAAGGATAAATGTCATTAGATGACGGGTGAAGGAAGCAAAAAGCTCCGTAGAAATGGGAAGAAAACGAGACCTATTACTCTGAATCGATGTCGGATATTCTTGTGTAGAAATTGGGTCATCCATAAAAAAATCTTTTGCTGTTTCTCTAAAGTTTTATAAATATCGTGACGCAAACGTTATACAAAAATAAAGAGAAATGTCTCGAACACATGGAAATTTACGTTGGCACCACGCGCGTGCCATCTCGCGGAAAACAGAACAGCAACTGCGTGCAATTTAAGGAAACAAATCTTTCCTGCGTGTTCAAGGGGCGTGAAAAGAGGATTTCCTTTCCGCTGAACTTGTAGATAGCAGACATCAGCATTTTTTCCAGTTTGATGGATTAAACACTAAAAGGGAACATTTTGTTTTTTTTATTTGCGTTGATCATTTTAATTTAAAAATAATATTTCTAGTCAATTGACTTCAATCAAAGTTAGAATCTTTCTCTTGAGTTTCACTAAAGTCTTCTAAAACTCGCCTTTCTTCTTCTGCGTCAAGAGCTGGGTGTGTAGCGTACAAGTGGATGTTCGTGGAAATAGAATTTAAAAGTTGTTGCCAGAAGCAATGCTCGACAGACTAAGCGTTGGCATTTCTACCTGGATGCTCTTTTGAGTCGTAGTCGAGTGGCCTCTTGAGTGGAAAGCTCTGTTTAGCTTCTGAATAGCTAATTATTGCTAGAAAAAATCTTACATTGTGTGAGTTGTTCCAAGTCTTTAACAAACGATCTATATTCCCGAAGAAAAAAAAAACACATTTGACATGAAACAAAACTTGTAGTAGGAAAACATTGCTTAAGATCACAAACTTTTTTATCCTCCTGGAAAATAACTTTTGCCATGCTTTGAATATCCTTCTCATCTGGTATTCTGTTCCGGTCAGTTGGGCAAAAGTTTAACTTGCAACCTTTCCCCCGCGTGTATTTCTTTCTGTGTTGTTGATTGCATGGGGAATTTGTTTTTTTTTCTCTTTTTTTATTAGTGTTGAATTCGGGACTAGAATCCATCGCCGGAAAAGGATTATGGATGGATTTGTCTTACTTTTTTGGGGTCAAATTGTTGGCATAGGGGAGATACCAGTCTAAGCTTTGCGCGATACAAAAAAGGAATAAAGTCTTCTCACTTTTGAGTACCAGTCAAAAGCATAACATATTGAAAATTTCTTCATTCTCTCTCTAATTTCATAGATACATCTGGAGTTTTTTTTGAAAAGGTCCTATAAACCAAATTTTCAATTTTTGCTTTTTGGGTGTTTTTAGAACCGCCTTGAGTCAGGGGTATTCAAAAACACCCAAAAAGCAAAAAAGGAAAATTTGGTTTATAGGACCTTTTCAAAAAAAACTCCAGACATGTAAAAAATCTTAAAATTTCATATTTCCTAGTATTTGTTAAATCCTTTCAAAAGAGGATTTCCAATCACGCCTGGAAGTTCCATAAAGCTATTTCATGATTAAAGTGAGTAGAAGACGATTGAGGTTCGCAAAGCGAACTGTCAAACTTAGTGAGCGTTTTTCTCTAAACACCGAGTTGATTTATGGGTGTCACGATATCCGAATGGACCGAATTGGCTGAAATTTGGAGTGAGAACTCTCAAGACATATCCCGTATGCATGACGAAGCCCGATTTTAAAATTTAGTTTTTAGGAAAAAAAAAAAACAAAAATATTTTTATCTTTTTTATAAATAAACTTTATGAAAATCAGCCTTCGACATGCACACAGAACCGGTTAAATGAGTCTCCACCAAAATTTTGAGCCAATTTGGCCAAAGCAGTGTTGAGATATCGTGGTATCCGTATTTTGTAACTGCTAACTTCAAATAGCTGTATATCGGCAATGATGCAATCAATTGTCTTAAAATTTATGTTGGTAACAGTTGTAAATGTTTATTTTAATGCACTGAAATCAAATTTAAAAAGAGTTTTAGTGTGTGCTCATACCAACCCTTGACAATTTTGCCAATTTATATGTATGTAACCCCTTAGGGACTGTCCACAAATCACGTGGACACTTTTTTTTTTAAAAAAATCTCTGGAATCTGGAAACATGGTAAATTATTTTTTTGTGATTTTTTATTTAACTTTGTGTCACTAAAACTTGATTTGCAAAAAAACACTATTTTTATTTTATTTTTTTTTTATGTGTTTTAGAGGACATCAAATGCCAATTCAGAAATTTCCAGGTTGTGCAAATAATCTTTGACCGAGTTATGTCGCAGATGTTCATTTTTTAAAATTAGTGCACATGTTTGCCCACTTTTGGAAAAAATATTTTTGAATAGCTGAAAAAATTCTCCATATTTTGCTTTTTTGAACTTTATTGATAAGACCCTTAGTTGCTGAGATATTGCCATGCAAAAGTTTAAAAACATGAAAATTGATGTTTTCCAAGTCTCACCCACACAACCCACAATTTTCTAACGTCGATATCGTAACGTAACTAATGATGCAAAATGGCTACTTTAGGCATACCGAAGGCACAAAAAAAAATTGAAAAAAATGACCGATTTTGTAGAGAATTGCTCTACTTTTTTAGACCCTTGTTTGTATTTTTAAACAAAAAAAAGGCAATTGACAATTCATCATTATGCGATATCATGGTAAAATCAATGTTTAACCACTTGTGGTAGTTCTAAATTGCACTTAGATTAAGCAAAATATTCGGTGTATACAATAAAATAACCACTTCAAACTTATTTTTAAGTCAAAGGTCCAAACAAAATTTTCGTTGTTTGTTTTCTTTTCTATTCAAGAAATCAGTTAAATTTAGCAAATATCGCATTTGCTATGGATCACCCTGTACCAAATCATTTCAACTCCGTTTTGATTTAAAATCGTGATGCCCGGTTGCATACTCTTCAGGCGTTTTATTTTCATGTTCGTGGAGACGCATGGCAGTTCTCTTTTGAAGAAAAAACAACCATGCGTCACCCTCCAAATGACTCAGTTCTGAGTTGCTGTCTGTAAAACTGAAATAATGTTCGACCAACTTAAATCGACAATTAAGTCGTCCAATCAATCACAATTGATCCCCGAGAGCAATCAACAATTACCGGAATCCATATTTTCTTTGTCCGGCTGCTACAACCCATTTCCTCCCATATAACGTCTGTGTTGACTTCCGGGCGCCACCACCATTCCATTCGAGAGGACCGTGTGGCGGACAACAATTAACGCTCCCGGTCCGCTGCTGCTGGTATTGGGCTTCTGGCACTACAGTCAAACTCCGGTGGTTGGACAATTAAAAAAAAATGCCGCTAAAGTCTGCTAATCTCACTTTGAATTTTGTCAAATTAACAAGAAGTATGACAACAGAAACTTTCAAACCAGCGATGTTTTACTGTAGAGTGATGTTTTATGGACATAAGGGACACCAACGCAACCGTCAACCTTCGGGGAAGGACGTACAACGGCCAACCTAGTAGCAAGTACTACTAGACTAACGGTTTAACCTTTCCCCCGACCGTCACCGGTTTAATTAGACGACGTGACATGGCTTGGGTGTAGTGGCGAAGTCGGCCACGTCGGAGTCATGTGACGTTCGTTGGGGTTGCCTACAGTTTAAATTTTCGGTAACCCCGACTCAAAATAAGCTCGTCTCACGGAAAACCATAACAATCACCGTGTGAGAAAAGCGCCCTCGCAAGGCAAAAGAGAGAGACTAATGGATTTCCTGACACTCCAGGCCCAAGTTTGTGGCGCCACCGCCACACGATGATGTATCCAGAAATTGAATAATACATGAAGGGGGCGGTTGAACAACACACTACACGGCTCGTCGAATCCCGGGGAAGGTCGTCGTCGTCGCGTGCAACCTTTGCGCTGGGCTCGATGGATGTGTGAAGTGTTGTTTCTGGGTTTATGTACCGAACCTCCGACACCGACATATCCAGGTAGAGAGGAGGGGGTGGTAAATTCGCTCGTTATCCCGTTGAGCTATTCGTGGGCGATCAAACTTGCAAAAGAGTTCTTTGTGATGGGATCTGGCCAGAGTTGGTACTTTTTTGAAGAGTACGTTGATTAAATCAAAAATTGCCTCATCCACCCTTTAATCGAAGCATCTCTCAATACATGGGAGTAACCCTCAATGGATGAGACATTCGCGATGCCTGTCTAGTGTACCGACCGACAGGTCCCTATTGACGGGTTGACGTAATTGTAAGGGAAACGTCAAGTCACACCACCACACATCACCCTCTCCGAATGGTTCCGGAAATGATTTTGAGCTAACGAGTCAATTTCCGGCCAAACGACGTTTTGGTGGAAATATATCGTACTTGATTCTTGAGTTGCAAATTGTTTTGTTTCCACAATTTTGCCACGCGAAAATTCTTTCCAAAATTGGTTCAAAATTATTTTCTTTCCGTAATAAAATCCTTTTTCTGTAAGAATAAAGACTTACGACGAAATCCCTTTCAATAACCTACCCCGCAGAAGAGATACAGAGCAGCGTTTCTCATCAGAAAATTCGAAATTAAAATAAAGCAATCAGCAAAGTCTTTGGGGCTCAACCTTCCATCCACGTGTTCTACAACATTCTTGAGAAGGAGAAGAAGGCGAAAAATCGCGAAACCTTTGCTATAGCTGAAAGTGGTTCCTTTTGCAAACAGCGAATTTGAAAATAAATTTTCCCTTATCTGCCAGAGAACAGTTGAAACTATGGCTTTTTCTCCTTATTTTTCCTACTCTGTTTTCAACCAATTATTTCTCGGTTGGTTGGCAGTGGAGACTAGAGATCTTGCATTGGAGAGACGAAATCGGACAAACAAAATCCAAAATCATATTTGATTGTAAGAAATGACTTTAACATCTTTGCATAAAAAGAAGAAAATATACGAATTTAGGAGAAGGCTCATTTCTCGACGAATGAGAAATTTGAAGAAATTCCGGTATCGTTTGACACTTTTTTTTTGTTTGTACTCCGTTGGTTGGTCAAAATCAAACTAAAAAGAGACGAACTGTCACTTTTTACACGGCGTGAGTGTACAAACGTTTGGTAGTGTATGTGAACTCCGTGTAAAAGGGGTTTCAAGCTAAAAAGTGACCCCGTTCGTTTGACAACAGTTGGTGTTAAATCTTCGGGATTTTAGTGTATAATGCATTTTAAATAGTTTACAATCGATTGTGCATGTTTTTATTTAATTAAAAATGTACAGTCCAGCCTCGATTATCCGAAGCCTCGATTATCCGAAGTTCGATTATCCGAAGTTTTGTATGGGACTTCGGACAATTGAATCGCAAACAAAATTTTTTTTTTTTCGTTTTTTTCTTTTTCTTGTTTTTAAACATCGATTAAATTCGAGTTTTGCGACCCCATTTCAGGCTTATTTGAATAGTTGATCGTCATTAAATAATAAAATGCATTTTTTCAATACTTCGTCACCGCCATATTGGCCGCCGTCTTGGATTAAAAAAATGTTAATCACTTTAGCGTAGTTTAGGGGTCATACTTAAGCTCGACCATCAAAAATAGGACAGCGAAAAAACATTTTTTTTCGTGATTCGATTATCCGAAGTGAAATTTTTCCGAGGCTTTCGGATAATCGAGTCTGGACTGTATATTCTCGCAAAAAAATCCCTTTAATTTTCTTTGAAAAATTTAAAGGAGAAGAACCAAAATTTAAACAAAAAATTGTGTTGACCTAAGCGTAAAAACACAAAATTTTAAAGAGTGTATCTATTTTTCTAAAATTCTCTCATTGAATTGCAAGAGTCCTGGAACATAAATATTGAGTTGACATATTTCTGTTATCAACCGAATTCTGAGCAAATATTCGCCTCCTACTTACAGGCTCTTCAACGCAGGACAGTCGCTTCCGAGAAGAATCCTTTAGACCAGGCCGTCGATGAATCTCGCCACTTCATCATCGCGTGCTAGTCGTCTTGGCCCGTTCGGCCCATTTTTTATGGGTTGCATTATTCCGTAATGAATTTTAAATGATCCGTTCACCTTTCTTCTCGACGGATCGTTTGCCTCCAGGGGGTCCAGAGAAGAAGGTAGCATCACTTCAAACAAGTTTTAAATATTTAAGCTGCGCCTGGGACTTGGCGAACGGTAATGAATTATTTATTTTTACTTGAGAAGATTCTTAAATAATGAACGATTTGTTTTACCGGTTTTTTGAACAAACGAGACTTTTTCAAAACTTTCCAACTTTTAAACAGCGCGGAAAACACTTCGCAAACAAAATTAAATCCAACCATCCAGATAATCTAGCAAATCGGATTTCTACAGTGCAGACACGTGCCAGCAGTTATTGTCGGAGTGCAGTGTTGCCAGACAGCCGTCGCCATGTCGGGCGGCACATGGCATTCAAGCAGTAGCAGCAGCATCTCCAATAATGGTGGCGTCAATTATTTATCCTTTCTATAAATATTTCCACAGAATTGAGCAAGCAAACGCAAAACGAGGCAAAAGGCGACGGCATCTTGATGATGATATGCAAATAAGCCTCTTTGCGCTCGGGGGGAGCTTAGTTTACGGGTGCCAAGAAAATCAATTTCCTCAACACCTCTAAAAAAATGCTTGATCGGTTTGCCTACCTTCGGGCGAAACTGTCATGCAAAAACTAGAAGTTAAAAAAACATAAAAATGCCATAAAAGTACTCGATTTTTGTTAAAAACTAATCCATTTTGACAGATTGCCTACCTTCGTCAAACATGCCCAAAGTTCAAATAAACAGCAGTTGTTGTTGAGCAAATATGTGTGTTTTTGCAAGTGTGTGTGTGTGTGTGTGGGTGTGCGTGTTTGCGAGGGATCTGTTTTCCTTCCCCATTTTCCGTGTGCATGTGTCACCTCGTTTGCCTTCCGGATTAATATTCATGGGAAATTGTGAAAAGGTTGCTCAGGTCCCCACCCGCCCCGCCTTGGCGCAAAGTGATTTCCATTTTACTAATTGATTGTGGCGTATGCGTGTGGGAATTGTGGTGTACCGAGAGGGGTAGGCTTTTCTCATTAAAATGACCTTTGGTGTAAAGTTTGAGTTTGAATTAAAACTGCAAAACAAATGTCATCATTCACATTGGTTAGCTTTCAAAATTAATGTTTCCTAACGGTCGGGTAGTCATTTGACCCCAATTTTTTCTTAAAAATCTTAAAACTTTTGATAGAATTGACCATATTACTAACAACATTTCAAAAGGGCGAAACCTACAATCCTGCCGTTTCGGGAAAATCAACATTCAAAATTTTGTAAAATTTCGATACATCAACCATCAATTTTGTCAAAACGTAATAGAAAATAACAATAATTTCACCATAGAGAACAATTTGGAATTAATTAAGGTATTTTTGCTATTAAAAATGAGAAAAAAAAATTACGCTGTTTTGAAGAGCGTGCCTACATTTTCGCTCCACCGTATCGCCACCCACCCAAATAAATAAATAAATAAACAACAGATTCGCCCTTTTGTGTTTTGCTCATTTTTCGTGTTTTTAGAGAACAATTTGGTTAAAAAACTATTTTATCATTGTGAAACGTTGCAGTCAGTGATAATACAGTGACATTTGCGACCTCAGTGATAAAAAATTGGTCTTTAGAAGGAGTCCGATTCAGGCCAAGACTCGTTGATACACCGTAGGTAACACGTTTGTTTGACGACGTGGTCTATATTGAAGTGACGTTCCTTGGCGTGTTAGCTGACGTCTAAGCCACCCCGCGACGCCATCCTGCCTTCTCAACCTTTGCATAGCTTCAATGGTTACAGAGGCGATGATTTTGTACGGCATTCCTCCTAAACTTCCCTATACGCTTACTTTTTGTCCTGCAACTGCTCGACCCAGAATCCCCGGATGTCCCAAGAACCGGTGAATTATTGACCTTCATGTCTAGATTGTGATACCAGACCAGATCCGATACTACAGTAATTGAAATTAAACAGTTATGTATTTGGGATCATACAAATATGTGTTTGTTGTGGAATTGTGGTCAGAGACATCAGAAACATACATTTTGATCAATTTTGACGATTGTCTGGTTGAAATTCACTAAATTAGAACGAACATTTAGTGTTTAAATATAGGTCGGAACTTGCAGAAAACAATACATTCGCCCCACGTGATTGGATGAAAACACAAGGGCGGATACTCAATTTGGTTTGTTTTGATTGATGTTATTGTTTAGCCCTTTTGTTTTTTGCTTGTAAAACAAAGTTGTTTCGGAATTTTGAGATGTTGGAGGGTGTTTTATTACCGGTTTTGTTCGCTTTACACGATTCTGACGAAAACTCAGTTTGTTTACATGATGTAAATTACATCTGAGGGTTTCGTCCTTTTGAAAAGTTGTTACTGATATATGAAATTCCTTCCAACTAACTTTTGAAAACGGTTTAGCCACTCGCTTGAAAATAATACCAAAACAAGTAATTAAATAGCAAGCGATATACAAAAAAACGCACGAAATCACTTGACGTTTACCTATTCTAATCAATGGCTGGCGAAACCAGAACGAGAAGCGAATGAAAATGAAGAACACAAGATTGTAAAATTGTTGGTAAAGAAATACGAATATTTTTTTTTTAAGTCAAATGAAATGTTCACAAAAAGCTGCTCTACTGGTTGGTGTAATTGTTTCTAGTACATTTCAAGGAACACTCCAGCTATCCAGTATCAATCAGACACGACCGCTTAGTAGGCGGGGTAGAGCTCCTCTATAGTCTGGATAAAAATAAAAAAATAAAAAAAGTTTTAGACCAGTTTTGAGGACGCAGTGATTTTTTTTGGCTAAATAAAATATCAAAATCAATCAAAATTGATTTTGTCATTACACCCTACGCACCCATATTCCGATGCCTCTACACGCAGAAAAATAAGGCGTATTTACATCTACAGCAATTCCATTTGAAAAGAGCCCAAACCGAAAAAAATAGTTCTCCCATCGGGCTCAAAATTTTTCTGGGGGTTCCTTTGCCAAAATAATTAGACTCGTATTTTTTGTTTGGTGACCGACATCGTGCTAGGGTGGTTAGAAAAATGGCAATTTTCGTCATTTTTCGCTAAAACCACTTTTTTCAAAAAATCATATCTCCACGTCATTTCATCCGATCTTAGCGTCTTATACGCAAAAAAGGTGATTAGTTTGGCTATTTGGGAAAAATAGTAAGAAGTTTCAAAAATCTAGCTTAACATTTGAAAAAGTGGTACGAAAACTTAAAATGGTGTTTTGACCGTGTCTGGACCAAAGAGCCTATGTCTGAAAATATTTTTTTCGGATTCCTCGAAAAATTTCACGTAACATATCAAATATGTGCGATGTCGAACCGTACGTTTCCGAGATATGATTTAAAAAAAAAAAAAATACTGAGTTTATCGACACGCCACGCGCAAAAACAGAAAAATGACGAAATCGGCAAAAAATACACTTTTTTCACTAAAACTGCGATAACTTAAAAATTTCAGCGATGACCTATACATGTTAGGGTACCAAAAGTTGCACATTTTAATCACGAACTTTTTTTTCTCAGTTTAGGCTCTTTTCAAATGGAATTGCTGTCTATATCTACAAAACATTTTTCTGCGTGTGTGCTCTCTTGTACTAAGCTTGCTGGTTTGTCTATCTAATTAGCATAAGAGAGCACAAAGACATCGATTTATCTGTGAGGGTCCCAAAAATAAGGGGGTGCGCATGGTTGCTTTAGATGTTTGTATAGATTTATGTATACCCAACATTTTCAATTTTATGTTAATTCAATTCTGTAGATCAGAGCGTATTCAGCGAGCCCAAATCTTTCATACCTTAACAAAACTTAAGCGTTTAAAGACATCAATTTTGAAAATTTCGAGTTGTGTTATTATATGAATTATTTTTCGTGAATACTATAACTGATAAATCTTCTTTTTTAATTTTTTTATCCAATGACTCTATGGCAAAGCAACACAATTTTTTGGATCTCTTCCGTCACGTGCCAAGGTCATGCAACGGCCGTCACGTTCCTCTGAATATGTTCCGTAATAACTCCAAAAACCATATATTCACAAGTTTCGCAAGTTTTAAAAAGGAAACCAATGTTTCCTTCACGCCATTTGCTGCCCTCCCCCCTCGCTGTTCCCTTTGCCCATTTCCACACCCACGCCACCGGAAGGAAGTTTTTGTGGGGTGCTCCGATGCGGAGGAGGCAGGTTGGTGCCGGGACGGTCACGCACCACGAAATTTGTGTTTTCTGGCGAATGATGGGATTTCGTCCCAGTCTTTTCCATATTTTATGAGCTATTTCCTGCGAATGGTGCCCGTTTAATGGGAGTTGCAACAGGGGCGGACTCAGGGCTAAGGGTTGAACTAACTGTCAAATGTCTCGTAGTCTGTGCTTGTGCCAAGTTTGAGCAATGTCTTGAATATCAATCTATGTCACAAGCACGTGTGCGAGAGGACGAATTATGACAAAGATGCTTCTGCATAATGAATGGCCACCATAATCGGATGGTGTTTTATTTTCGAGTTTTTTTTCCCACAAATGACACACAAACACACACACAGAACGACATCTCGGCTGGTGCCAGAGAGGAAGCAAGGAGCTTTTCGTGGTGTGGAGGAGCAACGCGAAAATCGATATTTTCATGCGAAAGCGCGCGCCCGGTCGAAGAAGAACCCACATCGCGTCGCAAGAGAGCTAAAAACAGAGCAGAGCCCAGCAGTAGCAGCAAATCGTTCTGGATGAA
This sequence comes from Culex pipiens pallens, assembly GCF_016801865.2. Lineage (NCBI taxonomy): Eukaryota > Metazoa > Arthropoda > Insecta > Diptera > Culicidae > Culex > Culex pipiens. The sequence goes on from NC_068937.1 coordinate 129,496,932, forward strand.
ATTTCATTATGTAATTTTGTTACGGCCAGACTCGGAAGCAGAGCAGTCAGTGTTCTGTGTGGTTACAGAGGATTAGATTGAATTTTTCTGCTTGGGTTGGGATTTTCCGTGTTTGCAATCCGTGTGAATGGATGAGCTTTTGATTGTTTACCTTTGTTATTATATTGTTTTTCTCAGTGGTATGCATTGTTACGGAAAATTTTGATTGAAAAAGGCAAAATCAATATTGTTTCTTTGACTCCTGTTTTTTTTTGTCTTGAGGATTTTTTCCTACATTTTTAATAGTTTTCGAACCGTGACTTAGAAAATTTAAGAGTTATTCGATCTCGATTAGGCCATTGCATTTAATGTTTTTGCTTCCTCCCCCCTCCTTCGCAAATGCCCGAAAAATCAGATTTCTGATTTTCAATTTTTATGTACGTGGTTTATGTTCGATCCTTAATGAAAACTCTGAACTAGCAACTGTTGAACACAGTCAAGACTCGATTTTCTGAAGGCCTTGGAAACATTTCACTCCAAAGTGGATTAGAATTTTTAAATCCAAGATGGCGATGAGATAATGCATTTGGTAATTTTATAGACCATCAACCATTCAAATATGACTTAAATGTGTCAGCAGATGTTAAAAGTGAAAAATAAACAAAAAAAAAATGGTAAGGATTCGATTATCCGATTTAGTCTCTTACAAACCTTTGGATAACCGATAAAACTAAAGAGCAATTCCAGCCCAAAACAGGATTTTTTTAGGTTCTTTTGTCTCGACCCTCTCCGATTTCAATGAAACTTTGTAGACATGTTTTCCTACGCTTATATAAGCCATTTTTGTGTATATGGAGCCAGTTACACTCGATAATGACATTTGAGAAGGGCGTAAGTGGTTTCAATATTTTGGTATTTCGTAATTTAAGTATTGCTGTATCTCGAAGCCATTGCTTCGTATCAAAAAGTGGTCAAAGACAAACTTGTAGGAAATTTGACGGGCTTTCCGAAAAGAATACACTGAAACAAAAAAACACTTTAAAAGTCAAATTTTAAGGTGAGCCCACGATTTTTTTCATTTAAAATTTTTGTGAGAATAGCCTAAGATGTATCAAAAAGACTCACGAAAAATGCAGGATGGAGCAACTCACCTAAAAAAATACAAAAATCATTTACTGAAACTGATTTTTTTTTTCAAAAGTGCTCTAAACATCAAAATTTGCAAAAATCGATAGTGGGAATCAATTCTTCAGTCAATTTTACATAAAAGTCTCCATATTGACCATTGTCCTAAGTCCAATTCTTGTGAAGTTACAGCGGTTTTAAAAATAAAAATGTTGAAAAAATAGGTTTTTTGATGGTTTTTGGCAATTTTTATATGACAGACTTGATTTTTCAGTCTCGTACATATTTTTACCGAAAAGCTCGTCCAATTTCCCATAAGTCTTTGTCTTTGACCACATTTCAATTGGATGTATCGGCTTACAGATATAAGCTAATTACATTGCTTTTTTTTTTTTTTTTTTAAATGTTGTTTATTTGACTTGCTTAAAACATAAACTTAATAATTGGATAACCTAAATTTGTAAATACTAGTGAGATTTGCTTCGACGTTTTGCTGGCCTTCCATTGGTCCCTCGGTGGTTGTTCTTCTGCGTTCTTCGTTCATCCAAGGGAACGGGGGGTCACCCCTTGTGCGTCCTCTTCCAGGGGTCTCGGGAGCCCGGAGGGTTGTCCCTATTCCACTCTCCGTATAGCTTGTGGTTAGGGGGGCCCCGGGTCTCCCGAGCGCCACCGTGGGTTCTTCGGTGATGTGTCGATGTGTACTACCAGGCGCCCCGGAGGAGCCGGAGGGTGGTCCCTGTTCCACTCTTCGTGTAGCTTGTGGTCAGGGGGGCCCCGGGACCTCCGGGCGCGACAGTGGTTACACACAGTCCAGGTGAAACTCCAGCGATTGGAGGTCTATTGCATCTCGAGCGTTTGATGCAAACATTACAAACTCGATAAAGACTTTTAGTGCACGTTTCCTCCTTGTTTTTCCAATTCCTTCTAGCGAAGGTGTCATGAATTCGTCAAAGGAGGGTGAAGCTCGCCCCCGCAGGATAGTTGTGATGCGGTTCTGTACAAGCAGCCAGGCGTCAGCAACCCGCCGACATTCGCTAAATTTGTGCTTCAATGTTTCGACTGCTGCTCCACACTGCAGGCAATTCTCACCGTCAGCTCTCCGCATAGTTAGCATCAGCTTCCGATGCTCAATCTTGCCGTTCACAAGTAAGTACAGCATGCTACGCTGGTGTGATGATAGCTGCCGCATTGAGATGTTCTGCCAGATCTGCTGCCAGTTAACAGTCGGGTTTTCTCGTTCAACTTTTGGGACTGGAGTTTGTTGTTCGACAGCTAAGCGATGAAGAAGATCGGCAGAGGGGTTTTGCTGGATCATTGGAGGGAGTTGAGGAAATTGCACACAAATATATTTGAGGCAAGGAAATTGCGAAGGAAGATTTGCTGGGTTAGGATTGGCTTGGACAATAAAGGATTTATAAAAAGGAATGGATTCGATCTCTCTGAGATGCCGGTTAATCAACAGCGCCCTGCACTTCAAAGCTGGTAGATGCAGTTTTAGACCTCCTTGCTCGCTCATAATTAAAAACATGACATTTTTTCAGTGCAGTATAGTCACCTGGATAGTCTACAAAGTTTCATTGAAATCGGAGAGGGTCGGGTACAACCGATTCCCTATTTGACATGGAATTGCTCTTAAATAAAAAAAAATCGTTCGAAATTCAGCATTCACAAAAAATTCAATATAAATATGTATCCAAACATTGATCATTTTAAATAAAATTTAGAAATGCGTGAATGCTGTTCTCCATAATTCTATTATGGGACCATCCATAAACCACGTGGACGTTTTGTTTTAAATCTCAGAATCCCCCATGGTCAATTTTCATACAAAACAAATCTTTTTATGTTGCGTGGAGAATCGCCGAGTTTTTGAAAACTCTTCAAAATAATATAATTCATTTCATTTCGATTATTTATCCGCTCTCAAAAAACATAAATCCTACCAAGTATCAACTTGTAACATTGCTCAATTCAGCCACATTTACGGCGACGATCTCACCTCCAACCGGGACAGAACTAACGGGGTCACGTCTCGCGGGAGCCACAGTCGGCGCTATTCAGCGATGCCAGTCTCCGAGTCCCGTCTATATTTGTCCTAGCTGGTTCCTGTACGAACTTTGCTCCTGCACTTTTGCTACACATAGAGCTTCTGGGTCTCCAATGTTACTCAGAGTGAAAACCCCGTATTTTTCACTCAATGGAAAAGAAGTACCAGCGTACATGTTTGCACACAAACACTCACACAAGCAAGGAAAATGTCCGCCTGGAACAGCATTCGCAGCGACGTATTTATAGGTTGTTTTCTAAAGAAGAAGATGAAGCAAAAAAAAAAACGCTGTTCCCTTGTTATGCTTTTCCGTGTTTGCCGTTTTATTCTCCAAAGTTCCCATTTTTTCTCCATTTTTTATTTTGCTAGCTGGTCGAGTAATAAAAAGCATTACGATTAGCGTATTTCGCGACGAACTCAAGTCGTCGTTATTGGGCGGACACTGTTCTGTAAAGTGGTCAAAATTTCAAAAATATACGTTCATGTATTGGAAGACACTATTCCATGAATCGGAAATTTCCCATCAGTGTAATGTGTTTGCTACTCTACTCGGCTGGATAAATAGTGCATTCGAACAACATCGGAACATACTCGGCATCTATCCACCTTTTCTCGGAAGCGAGAAAAAAACCTCACCGGAATGGTTCTGTTTTGGATCGGAAATCGATCCTGCCTGGCCTGAATCGGGGTCGGTTCTTATGTACTCGCACGTGTTCACTGAGCCGTGTATAATTTTGGGGCTTGAATCTACTTCCTCTGTCGGGAGCCAGAAAGCAGTTCCGGGACGTTTGTTACGGACAAATAGTGGTAGTTAGGCTTTGCTGAACACGGGCTGGATTAATTCGTTGCTTTGAAAAACAAATATTGGAGAAGTTTTTTTTACTACTCCTGTTTTTTCATGATTTGGTGTAAAGATTTTTTTTAAAAACGTACCTTGCAATTTGAACACTTTGTTCGTTTATAAATGCGTTTTATAAACGCATGTTTACGATTTTGGGAACGCCAGTATAAAAAATTTTGACAGATAAATTTTAAGTCGAAAAAGAAAACTACGTCAGTCTTTAAAACATTAAAAATGAAGAAATTAAATACATCCGCTTTTTTGTGTAATTTATTTGAGTTTTCTGTAAACAGACATAATTACATTTTCCTATTTAAATGTCATTCAACAAATTGACCCAATTGAAATAATTGCATTAAATTCAGTCCCCAAAAACTGTAAACAACTCGCTTCGTCCCACGCTCGATTTGCTTCAGCAGATAAAAAAAAAACTCGCTCCGTCAATTTCGTTTAAACCCAATAATTCACTGATTTTGCCCAATCACTCGATAACGGAGATTAACGTTCACCTCCGTCCCACCGTTCTTGGTTGCCTCTCTTCTTAAGCGGTGGCACCCACACCCATTCCAATCTGACATTTTGCTACTACCCTCTTCCACCCAGTGGTGGGAGGAAAGGCTCTGTACGCAATCAATATCAGTCAGCTTGACGGCAAGTTGTGATACTGTGGGAAATTTGGTATTATACAAAATAAAATAAAAACAAATTTAATCAGTTTTTTTTCTATCAAATAATTTTAATTAGAATAGAATGATGTGATGTTGCAGAATAGTTTAATTTAGAACATTTGAAAATCGGTGATTTTTTCTCACAGTGCCCAACCAACCCTCAGTAGGAGGGCAAAAGGATTTCTACGAACATTCATTGACTACCGCCGAGACGTCGTAGTCGTCGTTTTTTTTTTTGGTTCACACTTTCGATATCTGAGCCTTTTTATCTCGCTGATTCGTCATAATCATTAAAACGGTGAAAGGAGGAACGAGTGTCATTTTACCGTCACTTTTTCTCACAGTCGAAGCAATGGCCTTTGTTTCGTGTTATCAAAATGACATCAAATCATTATTTCTGGAGTTTTTTTTTTAAAAGGTCCAATAAACCAATTTTTCAGTTTTTGCTTTTTGGGTGTTTTTAATACCCCTGACTCAAGGCGGGGGCAAAAAACTGGAAATTTGGTTTTTTGGACCTTTTCAAAAAAAAAACTCCAGATTTATTTTATGATTTTTCAGTGGAAGAAGAACAGTTTAAAAATGTTTAAAAATCTTTAATTTTCATCCAATTAATTCATCCAGTTAATTGAAATCAAATTTTCAAAATGTTAAAAAAATAAAAGAATTTATAATTCTACTAAAACTTGTCCGTTAATCTATGGTCGAGGTTTTCCAAACCAACCCTGTAAGAGCAGAGCCTTTCTACGAAACACATACGAGTCAAATGTGGATTGCCGGCAGTCCCACATTAGCGAATGTTTTGCACGAATGTTGATTCGCCTCCTTCTAACTGTCAGAGCTCGACATCAAGTTGACAGCTTCCGCTGAGAAGGTTTGATGTACATATGTGGGAACGTCGCCTGCTTAACATTTGAAGAAAATTGTTGAAACTTATGTTCATAAAAAAAAATCATGAAAATATCTTTTTTTTTGTAGAGAAAATCCACTGAAAAATCACAATTTAATCAATCTAAGCTATGCAAAAATATTTATTCCTAGACCATTGTGCCGCTAGGATCAAGCAAATGTACAAACATGTCTATTGTTACAGAGAGGACAACCCAAGTGGGGCTCAATCTTGTGCCGGGACCTTTCTCCTCTAGCAAACAAGACTCCACTGCGTGTGCGGACAGATATGTCAGTCCCCGAGTAATCGGATTAGGGCTCCGTCACGGAATCCAGCTCGACCAATCGTAGTAGGCTCCACTTCAGCAAATCGACACAGAACGTCAAGAACGTCATCGTGCAGGATCTAGATTTTTCCTCTTGTCTTTGTGCGCCTCGGCCCCTGAATCACGCATGCTTTTGTGTAGGAGTGTGTGTATGTGTGCACCATTTGTACGTATGTGCGCGTATGCGTTCACTCTCAATGAGTAAGCTGCCCATTCACGAGAAAACTGGAAAACTCATGTGTGTCTGTTTGCCGCTTTCTTCCGCTTCTCATCCCGCTTTTTCACACGACGGACGCTTTTCATGACAGTAGCAGGATGACGGCACCAACACTAGGGTGACAGTAGGCGACGACACTCACATCGGCGTCACAGCGGGCTGTCCGGTCGTGCGTGGCCTACTCTCCTGGCGCTGTCAAATGGAACAGGGAAAAAGGGCAGAAATTTTCATTGATTTTCTATTTTGAAGCGGTTAGTCGCTTTTTCGATTTTTGCTTCCTTCTCTTGCCTACTGGCCACTCAGCGCTCATCGGGTACTCACTTCAATTCTATTGATGTGTCCTTCGTGTTTAGAGAAACTTCTATTTTATTTTATTTCTGTTTTCGCTGAAGCTGTGACTGAAAACTCTGAACAAAAAATGTTAATTTTAGTTGAATGCACACTTATTCACATTACAAAACAAATATTTTCAATAGCCATCGCCGCTACATTGGATTAAAATAAGCATTTTTAAACTCAACTGCCCAAAATAAGACAAAGAAAAATCAGATTATCGGATAATCGAGTCGGGACTGTAATTTGGTGATCATCTTGTGTTTGCTCCCTGGAAAGCTCGGCAATCAATTATTCGTGAGCAAACTTGAACAATCTTGTAGGATTCCACAAATTTTACAAATGCACGGAATATCATATTGCTGAGAAGTTTAACTGAAGTGCACTACAGCAAAAAGCAGCCAGATGCATCGAAATGATCATTTCTCGAGTTTGTTTGCAATAGATCATTAATTTCAGTAGAAAATTAAGCCGTTTCTCGATCAGTTTACGAATTATTCACTTCAAAAATGCTTTAGTTTGTTCATCTGCACGTCCTGTAAACGGCATAATTTCAACGATATAATGTCGGAAAATTTTTATTATTATTAGAATTTTTGATGAATATTCATCGCAAACAATTCCAAAGCTTAAAGATTCTCAAGAAACTTGATTTTTAAAGAAAGTCTCATTTTCCCGAAAATGTTAACAATTCGATTTCGAAGCATTGTTTTTCATTTAATTTATTTCGTTGTTTAAGCATTACTTGTGTAAAGCACCAGAGTTTGCGGGTGCTTAAAGAATCGAGTAAATCTACTGAATAAAAAAACTACAAAATAACCAAAAAACAAAAAAAAACCTTTTTTCAATTTCGTCCACATTTTATTTACGGATTTGGTTACGGTTAAAGTATTTCCTAGTTATAAAAAACATGAAAGAAAAATTACTTCACTGCTGATAAAATACAAAAAAAAATAGATCACAGATATGTAACTTATCAAAAACCGTATTGCTAGTGCCATAACTTTAAACCCACGGACCAATTCGGACTGGATATGTAAAATTTTGCTTTAGAGATCCTAAATACCGTGTAGAAGTGCAACCAAAAATCAGCTTAATTTTTATTATAAATATTCATCTGACACATTCTCCAGCGACAAAAATGACGCGTTTTGGCTGACAGGCTGTACATTTTAACTATTTATTTGTTTTTTTTTTCTTTGGTCCAATCATCAAACGCAGCTGGATTAAAAATGTCCTAAGTGGTAACAGCCTGAAAAGGTGGAAATTTGGTGTCGAAGGGACATTGATGTAAAATTGGACGCCCGATTAAATGGCGTACTCAAAATTCAGCCCCTTTGTCACGAGATATCAAAAACGGACCTCGGATTCGTGATCTGGGACACAATATCAGGTAACTCTATATTTTCGAATTCGTAAACATTGATTTTTTTGAACCAAAAAGGATCGAAGTTTAGCTATTTCTCACACCGTTACAACGTCATGGCAAATCGATGTGGCAAATGAAAAGTTAAACTTAAAATTAGTTTTCCGCAGCCACTTCTTGTAGAATTTAAGATTTAGAAAGGGATTGATATTATACCAGACATATTTCGAAAAAAGAGGACATATTCGTGACGCCGAATGTGTCATTTACAGATATCATTGATTACACCTTAGGGGAACTATACCCTTTCTCAGCCTACTTCTACCATCGGCCTATTATCACTTTGACCATGAATTACAGCTTCCATAATGTGTTTTTGACTGTTCCAAAGTAATAAATAGCTCAAATAAAAATGAGCAAGCAACTCTCCATTGTTAATACATCTGAAAATTTTGATTTAATAGCGGAAAAAGGCAAAAGTGATGAGAATCGGTCGAATGGCTTAGAGTGATTAAAATGGGTATATTTCCCCTATATATTTTTTAGGATACTTAGCTTGAATTAGAATTTTTAGGAATTGATCTGTTTGAATTGATCAATTTGTTTTTTTTACTATCTACACACTAAATCAGGAATTCGCTACTCGGTAATTTTTTTACTGAGATTGCTCAGTAAAAGTCATATTTTACTGAGCTATCAGTAGTTTTTGTCAAAATTACCATGCTACAGTAAAATAATTACTGAAGTTCAGCATAAATTACCAAACTACGGTATTTCATTCTGCTGATTAACTCAGTAAACTCATGTGTTCGGTTATTTTTAACAGCTCGATAATTGAAGTACTGATTGCTCGATAAATTTTGGTGACTTTTACTGGGAACTCAGCAAATATTACTGAGCTCTACTGTCGAAACTTAGTTGTCATTTAATGTGTTTTGCTGACGCTTAGAAAACGGTTAAAAAAGATCGGTGTGATGAAAATTTGCTTAATAGTTATAAAAACAACATATTTATGAAATTTTTTTGCTATTATTATAGAGGTAAGGTAATTTTCATTTAGAAACAAATTGATGTTCTGATTGAATAGAAACTTTCTTTCAGGCAAGATAAAATGCAGAGATATTCTTAAGACGATATGATTCTGTTAAAAAGTAATGTTTATTAAGAACTTGGTTCCGGACTAACTTCAAAACTATTATTTTGGATCTCTGGAACATGCGTGCTTTTAAATTTGTGGAATATTCGTTAATTTTATTGCGAATAAATGTTTTTTTTTGTTATTCTAACCTTCAAAATCCATATGAACAAAAAGGGGAAAAGGAATTACTGTAAGCTCGGTAATTGTTCTGTAATTAAACTGAGTGCCCGTTAAAATTTTACCGAGCTCCTCGATACAGATTAACTGGAGCTGACAAAATCAAGTTTACTGAGCACTCAGTAAATCTAATTTTTTACCGGGCTGGCTATCGAGCGCTCGGCTGTTGAGATTTCGGTAAAAAAATTACCGAGTACGGTAAAAAATCTAAGTGTGTAGGTTTAAAAAAATAATCCAAACGTGTTATTCTGTTTGCTCATATTCATCATAAAATGTAACTCTCGTTCTCGCGTGTGAGATCCTGCAAATTATTCTCTCATGCACTCGTTCTCTCGCACAACTCTGTCAGGATCAGAGCTGAAAATGTCAGGGGTCCTGACTCGAAAATCGGTGACGCTGACTCGAATTTTTTAGATCCATTCACTAAACCGCAAAACCGTGACATAAACAAACCCGACTCAGTCGTGAGTGCCCTAGCTCACTGAGCAGCTGCAATGCGAGGCAGTAGTCGACCAACGCTCATTCGACGTTGCACGCACACACATAAAGAAACAAGTTTTTACACAAAAAGTTGGTATTTATGCGTGAAAATGTAATTTTGAATATAAGTTATGGTTGTTTTAAGTGTTTTGCACAGTCTAGAACAATTCAATTGTTGAAAAATAGTCAAAATAGTGTTTAGAGAGGATTTTACGAGTCAGTCATACGACACGAATTGAGTGAGTGTAGCTCATTTTTTCACGTCTCTCATTCTCCAGCAGCCGACCGGCACGAGTCAGGCGGCAGTGGTTGAACGGACACAGTAGGCTTACAGTCAAATGCTAGCAGTGAACTGACATTTTGGTTTGCTCCATGTGTACGCTGGGTTGGAAACATTTTGCAGGCCTGGTCAGGATCTCAGCATGCCGCAGACTTCTCTTACTTCCTCCCCACGATGGTAGGCAACAGCCGGAACACGAGGAAGAGAAGGAAAAGAACGAGGAAAATCCCCCTCGCCAAAAAGGGAAAAGCTCACCTAATTTCGTGTGCTTTCGCGTATCCTATGATGTAAGAAGAGAGCTCTGTTCACTCGTTCGCTCGATGGTCGGCCGATGCCTCCTCCTGCTGTGGGTTCTCGATTTTCGGTCGATTTCGGGGTCGAAAATTATCGCTTTTCTTTGATAAATTTGCACACGTTCACCCACTGTAATTTGATTGATCGCACTAATCCTACTACACTTGCCCCAACACCCAGTGTGCTATCACAGTTGCATACTTTGCAGGTGCTGCTGCAGAATCGAGAATCGGTCGATTTTCTTTCGATTTTCGCTGCTTATAGATCCATTATTTGGGACGATTTTCACACACACACTCACTGGCGAATTATTCTCACGTGGGTGTATGTGGGGAACGCGTGTGAAAGAGTGGGATGCACTCACTCTATTATTCCTTTTCTTCCTACGGGAAATCAGATTTTTCTTTTCACAGATTTACGGGGTTTTTTCCCACGAAACTTTTTTCCGCCCAATTTATGCCCCAAATCCTACCAAATGCTCCAATCCTGTGGGTGATGATGGGTGGTGGTCGTGCCTTGTGTGGGTGCTGGTGTGACTGGAACCGTTTTTTTTTTTCTCTCCTTCCTCGTTTTACTACTTTGTGCGGAACCCCCGGAAGAGACACCCCTTGGCGCGGCCACGATCACTGCCTGACTGACTGAACTCGGACCACTCTGGATGGAGCCTCCTTGACGATTTTGGGGGAGCTTCTTCGCCACGGAAAGCTACTCGCGAGCGGGGGCATCGGAATTTCTCCGGAAATGAGAGCCTACTGAGTGAGGAGAAAGGAGAGTGAGTGGTTGGGAAATGAGTTTCTGAGAGGAAGAGAGCCTTTTGCACAGTGGACGCAATTCATAAAAGAAAGTTAAAAAATTATCCATACAAAAACAACAAAAAAAAAATTCACGGCTTAAACATCAAATCTTGTTCCATTTCGACAAGTTAATCAATTGATAACTCAAAAACGAAAACATGTAGAAAAGATTCTCTTTTCGAAACAAGTTCTGAAAAGTAGAATTTTTCAGTACTCAAATGAGTGCTTCATTTTAGAACATTTATTTTTGGTGATGAAAAGTACTCTATTTCATCTTTATATAATGACATAAACATCAGTAAGTATTGAGCACGAGTCGTACATTTTTAACAACGAATTGAATAAATACGACGACTGCTGAAAAAAAAACTAGATTTACAACTAGTAGTTACAACTTTTATTTTGCAAAAGTGAGCCATTTCATCATTCGAGAACGACAGAAAAAGTTTTACGACGGAACTGGAAAATAAACATTTTTGATAGACAAATTTTATAATTTTAATTTAAATTAAAATTTTTAGGATGAAAATTCAGAACATGTATTTTTTTTCTTATTTTGCAATAATGTATGATTTGTTTTTTCGTAAAACTTCAATTCTTCAATTTTTTTTTTCGAGAAGTTGTTTTTTATTGTTTTCTTGTGTTAAATCAAGAATTTTTGTTTAAAAATTCCTCAACGTATTCTTGTGATAATCACTCATTCCCATTTCGTTTCTTCTCAGGTTTCTAGCCTTAAAAGACACTCACTATGTTTGCTTTTTTTCGCTCTCTTTCCACCATAAGTTGCCAAAATAACGATCTCAAAGCACCCCCGTCCAAATCGAACATCGTATTTTTGTCCGATATTTATGTGTCCAGAGTATCCACAACCCTTGTGGAACCGGCCCTCCAAGCCCCCCCCATCACCACTTCCACCGGAATCGTTAATAGTACGCTAACGCGATTCGTATTCATTAGTGGCCAATGCTAATGAGTTGATGGAATTAGTTTTCTTCTTGTTTGGGGAGAGCGAGCTCCTCACCACTCGAGTGGCGATGTCATAAATCGACAAATCTGTGTGGGAGGAAATCATTCGTGGGAAGGGGGTAGGGGTTTGGTGGGAAATTATTGTTTATTTTTTTGGTGTCGATTTTGGTTTTGGTCGCGACGAATACCACAGACAAAAAAACTTCTGTGACATTCTCTGATTTATGTTTTAAAATTATCAAAAAATGTTTAATTAATTTTAAAATATCACTCAGCTTTTCAATCTGATTTTAATTACCACAATTCATAACTCCCGGAAACGCAGCACAACAAGCCAACCATGTCAACTGCCGTGTAAACGATTCTCGGAACCAATTAGGTGACCATATCAGGTTCGTAATCACGCAATCACATGTTTTTACTCAATAGAAGGAAAAAAGGGCGCTGCTTCACGGTTGCGTGCATCGCGGCGCAAACTTCCGCCAACGCAACGCCTCGATGTATGTGATCCCACAACATTTAATAAATTTAACCTCACAACAAGATTAGCTTTGCTACTTTTAAAATCCCCGCTAAACAAATTGACCGCGTGACGATTCAACCGCTATTCATAGTCATTATCTTTTCCTTTTTTTTCTTCGATGTCATTTTCCCACTGCTCTTCAACGGTTTTGTGCTGATGTTGTCAGATGGGACCTCATTACGAATTCTGCACGATCTTGGCGATTTATCAGCAGATTAGGCGCTTGCTTCCTTGAAAGGCACCCGGTGTCCTTCGTTGGGCACGGCTGTGAGCAGCAAAGCAAATTTGATTCCGACGCAACGGCGACGTGGCGAAGCCAGTGACTTATTTTTGTCAATTTTGGTTGGGAAGTCTGCTGGAGCAAAGGTCAGACGTAAGTCAATTAAAAATGGTACATAAATAAATAGCAACCACTGCTTCCAAGAAACTTCAACTCTGGATTGAATTGCAAAAGGTCCTATCTGCATAGGAAACCCATGACTCATAGGTTGTTTTGAAAATTTTATCTAGAACTGTTTAATGTTGGATTGATGAATTTGATAATAGAAAGGTCGGTTTGTCTGTGATTGACGTTTAGTTTAGTGAAGTTAATATAATAGAAACCAAAGAAATTTCGCCAAAAAGGCTTTTATGAGATATTAATCAAAACATTTATCTAAAGGAAATTAGTAGGAATTGAATAGTTAAATAAAGGGCGACTCTTGTCAAAAATACTCACTATTTGAGTAAGTTTTTATACAACATAACATTAAACACATTTTTGGACATCTATAACTTGACAAAAAGACCATTTATTGAGCTGTGACACAGGATGTTTGAAATATAACTTGACAGTGTTGCCGATTATTTTGGAAAAATATATTTTTATGTATTTTCTGAGGAAGGAAACTTGTAACCGCTTTTTTCTTTCTACCTTTTAACTATACTAAAATAATAAGAAACGGCATTTAAAAAAAATCTCATACTCATACGGTTGTATTGTTACCTCGAAATTTAAATCTAAGGCAGCCATCCTGAGAAGAACCCATGACTTTCCGCTTATGAGGCGAACCCCGGAACCATACAGTAGGTTGGCATTACACTCAACCTCCGGTAATTGGTCACATTTACGTTCGTTTGACAACAAATGGTGTCAAACAATCGGGATTTCAATGTACTTTAGTATTAATTTAAATTATGTATGAGAATGTGTTATTTTAAATATTTTTTCTGCGATTTTTATCACGAATGGTTCAGAGTAATCAACCACAAGCGAAGAAAAAAACGAGACTCTTCATAATCTAACCAGCAAACCCACTTCAAAGCCCAGACAGGCCGGCATCAATAAGTTAAAGTTTTGTGCTGTGCGCTACCATAAATTAAAGTCATCTAATAAATGGAAAATCGCTCGCTCTTGACAATGCGACACAACCCTCCCGGATTTTAGGGGTTCCTAAGAGCTCTCTGTATTGTTGTGTTTCACCACCGTCGTGCTCAAAGATTTACAAAATAAAAAAAAACGAAAAAGAAGAAAACGCAAACATGGGCGACGACAACGTGGAAGAAGAATAAAAAATTGGTTGGAAATATTTATCAAAAGTGGGTAATAAAAGGAAATGTGAAGGGAAAAGGGCTGCTTTCTGTGAATTTCATAGATACAATGATAAAGAAGAAGACGCCTGCAGCCGCCGACAGTCGAGCAAACCCTTTTATCGAAAGGGATCTCTGCCAGAGAGAAGTGAAGCCTTAAGGCGGAAAACGCTTTCCATCCCGGCTTCAATGGATGTTGTCGTTTGCATTCGTAACGTACCCCCTAATTGACTGCTGAACTGGAAGTGGTACGATTGTGTCGGGAGATGCGGCGATTCCGGGAAAATTCGAGTTCCATCCGTCGATGAGTTTGCTAGAAACGCTTTTCGGCAAATTTCAGCAACTCCTCCTACAAGCCTCGAATCGGTATTGTCCTTTTGTTACATCCAACAAGGTCATGGTCCACGCTATCGATCTTCTGAAGTGATCTGGACCAGGGGTGGAAAAGTTCACCCTACACTCAAAGGATGCCATGACAATTTCCAACCCTGCCACGCCACGGAATCAATGGATTTGACTTTCCGCAGGTCACTTCGTCTCTAAACGAAGCTGTCAAAAACTGCAACCGGAGCGAACAATCAACAAAAACTGTTGCTTTAACACCTATTATGGTCCATTGTGTCGCAAAGTCGGCGCGGCCTCTCTGTTTTTCCATCTGACATTAATGCCCTTTCGCCGCAAAAAGAGCCCCGGAGGTGGGTGGAGAAAGCCTCACAAAGGCCGCTGCCGAAGGCGGCATTTCGCCATAGAGGGCCCGAAAACGTCATTCCAGAGTGCAACCGATTATCGGCCCTTCGTACGACCTCTTTATTGTCGCAAACGGTAGTGTGCAAAAAAAGAACAAAAAAAAAAACCTCTGAAACAAGACATCAACCTCTAACCTTTGTAAAAAGACATCAAAGTAGCCCGGGCAGCAGCCAGAACAACACACTTCAAAAAGGGCCGATTCCGAATTTTCCCATTTGCTGCCCTGAAATGTCATCGCCTGGCATCAGAGAGTAGTCATTATTTATGTTTGTTTGCTAAACTTTTAAAGCTGCTGCTGAGCCGGCGTCGGTCGATGAAACACACCGAGAAGGTCGGTCAGTTGGAACTTTTAAACTACGGACCCCTTTGATGTGGTTGCGAATTCTGACAGTGACAGGGTTTTGAGGCAACTGTGCCAAATTGATGCGGTATTTTATGCATTGCCTTAATATACATTTTAAATTTAACCTCAACAACAATTTACATAACATTATTTTAAATTTCAATATTTAATATTGAGAATTTTTTAAAAACAAATTCACCGAAAATTGAGTTTGTTGTTAAATGATAATTCATTTAACTCTGGCAGCTTTAACCTGCTTGGCCCTAAAAATTTAGTTGCTAATTTACTACCCCGATGGTTTGACACCAACTGTTGTCAAACGAACGGGGTCACTTTTTAGATGGAGTTCACACACACTATCAAACGTTTGATTTGATAATGTGCGTGAGCGCCGTGTAAAAAGTGACAGTTCGTCACTCTTTAGTTTGACTTTGACCAACCAACGGGGTACAAACTATAAAAGTGTCAAACGAAAAAGTTACCAACCACCGGGGGTTGAGTGTACACATAGCGATAAAGCTTATGCTGAGCAACACGATACAATTTAAAAATTTTCGGTCTGCGGCCATTAGGAGTTTTTAGCATAAAATTTTTAATAAATTTGTTTTGAACATGTTTTAAGTTAAGAAAATACTTTTTAAAATGGCAACACTGCATTATTTTTTAAAATAGTTTAGCACTGTAAATGTCAAAAATGTGTATGACTTTCTCTTACTAAGTCATCATTTTTTTAACAAATTGCGAAATTTCGCATTAAAAAATTCTTATAAAATGCGATTTCTATCAGCTTTTCGAATACAAATTTTATTGTCAAGCAAAAAAATCGCGCCCTATTTTTTAAAGAATTTCTGAGAAGGGTGGACAAAAACTTGAAATGAAATTTGTATTTGCCTTAACATTCCAACGCCCAAGGCTCCAAAAAAGTTAGAACGGTAACTTCAGCTCAATGGTTCTCGGGCATAACTCAACCAATCAAGATTATTCTTCTTTCTAGTGATTTGTTAGGTTGTCTAGATGATTCTAGAACTTTGCAGAACTTAATTTGATCAAATTTGTAATTTTTGCGATCAAAAACATCGTTCCAACTTTTTTTTCGAGTGCAAAAAAAAATTCGCCGAAAATTCCGCGGAGGCCCTTGTTTTAAAAAAAGGTGGAACGTTGGTTTTGGTCACCGAAATTACAGATTTGTTCAAATCAAGTCCTGCAATATTTTAGGATCATCTAGACATTCTTACAAATCACTAGAAACAAGAATCGTCCCTATTGGTTGAGTAATGCCCGAGAACCAGCGAGTTGAAGTTACCGTTCCACGTTTTTTGGAAGGCTTGGGCGTCCGTGTAAGTTGGACATGCGTTGGGCGTTCCAGTGTTAAAGAAAAATAATGAATCGAAACTAGGGGAACGGCATCTAATTCCAGCGTGCCTCCAATGTTGCCAAATCAGCAATTTGACATTCAATTACAGCTCATTAAAAGCGTTTTCAATTGAAATCGAGTGATAAATAGCTCAATAAGAAGTGAACAAGCAAGTTTCTATCAACAGTTTGCAAAATTGGTTGTTTAAATAGTGAAAATGAGCAAATTGGACGGAATTAGGAGCGAGTGCTTAACCTGCCAAACATACGAGAATTTCCCCTGTTAAGTTTTCCTCTGATTTACTTTTAGCCCAGTTGATTGAATAACTTTATGCGTATAGCTTGAATTTTTGAATTAATGAGCAACTTTGGTCTTACAAAAACTTTTCTTATTATTTGTTTTTAGGTTTTTGCTTCATAGGGTATTTGTCCCTATTTTGGGCCTACTAAACCGAGCTCACTTTTTATTTCATGTATTCTCAAAGGCTGCTATAGCCAGTCTTGCTTTTATTACATGAATAAGGTGGTTTTTTAATGCTAATGCTCTTACGAGCAATTCCAGCTCAAATCAGGAATTTTTCTGGTACTTTTGTACCCGACCCTCTCCGATTTCAATGAAACTTTGTAGACATGTTATCCTAGGCCTATATAAGCCATTTTTGTGTATATGGAGCCAATAGTACTCGAAAATAACATTTGAGGAGGGTGTAAGGTATTTAAATATTTTTGTATTTTGTAATTTAAAAATTACTGTATCTAGAAGCCGTTGCGTCGTATCAAAAAGTGGTCAAAGACAAACTTGTAGGAAATTGGACGGGCTTTCTGAAAAAAATACACTGAAACAAAAATACACGCCACATCTATGAGATTTTTTGATTTTTAAGTCTAAAACTTAAATTTAAAGGTGATGTCACGTTTTTTTTCGTTCAAAATTTTTTAAGGAATAGCCTAAAATGTTACCAAAAGACTGACGAAAAATGCAGGATGGTATATCACTCCTAAAAAAATACAAAAATCATTTACTCAAACAGTTTTTTTGAAAAGTGGTCTAAACGTCAAAATTTTTAAAAACCGGTAGTGGCAATCGATTCCCCAGACAATTTTACATAAAAATCTTTATATTGACCATTGTCCTATGTCTAATCCTTGGGAAGATACAGCGGTTTTGAAAATAAAAATGTTGAAAAAACGGGTTTTTTTATTGTTTTTGGGAATTTCTAAATGACAGACTTGGTTTTTTAGTCTCGTAAATATTTTTACCGGAAAGCTCGTCCAATTTCCCATAAGTTTGTCTTTGACAGCATTTCAATTGGATGTAAGGGCTTACAGATATAAGCTTAACTACATTGCTAATAACTGAAAATAGAATATTTTTTTCAGTGTGGTAGAAACCTGGATAGTAAATTTGCTTACGTAAATATAAAAACGAGTCAAATCAAAAAGCTGTCAAAGGCAAACTTATGGGAAATTGGACGAGCTTTCTGGTAAAAATATTTACGAGACTGAAAAACCAAGTCTGTTATATAGAAATTCCCAAAAACCACAAAAAAACCCGTTTTTTCAACATTTTTATTTTCAAAACCGCTGTATCTTCTCCAGGATTAGACATTCAGCATTCTCTTATAAAGAAATATTCCATAGGCCTTCAAGTTGCAAAAATGTGTTGAAGCATAATGTGAGTTGTGGGATATTAATTTAGTGAATTTTTTTAAGGTATCCCTTTTCCCTTTTGTACATGTAGGACCTCCTACATTTGAAATCACTGAATAGCGAAAGCTACAATATTTCATGAATAAATGAAAGTTGCTAGTATTTAAAATTGAGGTGAAAAGTCATCGTTTGTGATTGGACACTCAATAATATTTTAACTGAATGAATGTACATGGAAAAGAAATTTGAATAAATATAAATTAAAAAAAAAAAAAAATTAGTGAATTTCTATATTGAAACCCGTCTGGAGAGTGGTTAAGTTGTAGAAGGGCAAGAAAGCTGCATCATTTTTTTTTCTGAAAAAAAAAATAATTTGCTTTTCTACTGAAAATTAAGACCGAGCCACGTAGCTTAGTGTTAACGCTAGATCGGGGTTCAAATCCCGGCTCGGACCAACACAACTGGTGATCGTTTCTCTTCTGGATTCGATTGCTTTGTAAAGGGAAGATAGTGCATCGTCACAAGCTGGACCTTATCAACGGCACCTTAGGAAGGCGACCTACGCAAAGTCAACATAAACCTTAACATGTTAACATTTAGTTGAGTAATAAACTGCCACTGAATCCGCTTTGTAAATGCCGGCCCCGATACTCTTCAGGGGTGTTCCCTTCAGGAACTGGGAATAATTTACTTTACTATACTCAAAATTAACCACACAAATTCATGAAATAGTTCCACACATCATACCACCCACCGGGAAGCCTCCCAACCCAAAGTCATCTTGCGAAATTTTCGGTCCGCACACGTATGGATTTCTCATGCAGATAAATCATGATTCCGGTTGAGCGAACCTGGAACCGCACAAAAGCAATTGGAAAACTAATTCAAATGATGGGTGTGCAAATTAATTTCCTTTTCGTCTGATGTGCCCTACTTTTCCCACACACCGCAACATTACAAAATATATGTACAAAAACAACTCAGCAGCAGATCTTGATCCTGGCGGACCACGTGGTGGTCCGGGCACGAAAAGGACATTCCGTTTGCCATAATCGGCCCAGCAGGATGCTACCACAACACCACACTGTGACGCTGACTGCTGGGGAAGTTATTGGGAAAAGCAGTAATTTGTTCTCACAGAGACGTCACACAGTTGGTGGCGCTGAGTGATTTCACACGATGTTTCGAATACCCCGGAAACTGCTGGAATAATTGAAAGTGATCGATCACGATGCAATTTAAAAATTGGGTCACAACATTTGCGGTGAGTAAACGTCGCTAATCCCTTTTAGGTCTAATTGAAGCTGATGGATTGGTTATCTGTTTGCTGACTGTAATGAGCCCAAATATATTGATCAAGATAGATTTCTAAACTTTTGACAAACAGCAATGAAAATGTTGAATGTTGTCTAGTCAAGCCAATTTGCATCATTATTTCGTTCTGATAACGTATCGATTTCATCCGCCGGGCTCAACCAAAAATAGACCATCAGAGAAAATCAACCAACAACAAGCATGAAAGCTCAAACAGGGAACAACTGCCAACATAACAACTTCTCGTCACATAGAGCAACGGAAAGCAAACCCACGCACCAGATTTGCGGTTCCCAGTGTCTTGCGAACCTTCGTGGTGAACGGACACTAGAGCTGCGGTATTTTTTACTACCTAAGCTCAGAGTTATTTCAAAACAAAATTCACAGTCTTTTTAAAGACTACCTGAGTTATTTTCCAAAATTCTAAACAGTCTTTTCAAGACTAACACCACCTGAAATTTTGTTGTATTTTACAAACGAAGCCATCTTTTTAAGAGAACTTTGCTTGCAAAATGCGTCAAAACAAAGGTAAACGCAAATCTTCTGAAGATTTGGTCGTTACGTCGGTGAAGCGTTTGAACGCTAAACCGGCTAACGGAAACAGAAAAAGAAAACAGCCTCTTCTGAGGTCTGATTCTGATTCTGAATGTGAGGTCAATCCTCCAATTCCATTGACAAACAGTTTCGGTGTTTTATCCGAAACTGATGACAAGGAACCTTCTCCTCGTACTGAGCCTTCTGCCGTCGAGAAACGAGTAAAGGCTCCGCCAATTGTTGTGACTTCCGTCTCCGATTTGGCCAGCTTTCGAACGCAACTGAAGAATTGCAAGGAAACTTGCAATTTGAAGGTTTCGTTCCAGCTTGGTCGAAGAGGAGAATGTCGCTTGTTGACGGAATCTTTACAAGATCACCAAACTTTTGTTGGTTATTTGAAAAACCACAAACACAATTTCTACACGTATGAGACCAAGAATGCTCGGCCATTCAAGGCGGTCTTGAAAGGTCTCTCCAACGACTTGTCGGTGGATGAGATCAAAAATGAACTTAAGGTGTTGCTTGGCTTTGCCCCATCCCAAGTAATACCAATGAAGAAAAAATCAAACGGGAATATTTCTCGCTTTGGTTTGACTTCACAATTTTATCTGATTCATTTCAACAGAAATGAAATCAACAATTTGAAACTTTTGGACAAAGTACAGTTTTTGTTCCATGTACGGGTAAAGTGGGAGCATTTTAAGAAACATGGCGGTAATGGCCAGAATCTGACCCAGTGCCGGCGTTGCCAGGCATTCGGTCACGGTACTGATCATTGCGCCATGGTTCCAAAATGCATGATTTGCGGGGATTCTTCTCACGACAAGGACAATTGTCCCGTGAAAGAAGTCACCCAATTTAAATGTGCAAATTGTGGTGGAAATCACAAATCAAATTTCTGGGATTGCCCCATCAGAAAAAAGGTTTTGGATTCTCGTGCCAAGCATCAGCCGAAATCCAAACCGAAATTTTCTCAAAGTCAGGTTGTACCTGCATCCTTAAATCAAACGTTCGTGCTGTCTCACTCGAACAATGCTAGAAATACCCCTACCGTGGAAAAGTTAGGTAACAACAATGGCATTTCTTATGCTAACGTCGTTTCGGGTTCGGGTTCATCCACGAATTTTAAATCCTCTACCAATTTTCAAATTGGGCAGGTACCTCAAATTTCATTTGAAAATTTTTCTGCTGGCAACGCTTTGGGATCTTCTGATCTCGGCGATGTTACGTTTGAAAAAATGACTTTTTTGCAAAACTCACTGTTTGGTTTGATTCAAACAATGAGTAATGCTACATCCATGATGGAAGCAATCCAGATTGGATTAAAATTTGCGAATGATGTTGTTCTTACCCTGAAGTTTAATCATGGATCTAAGTAATTCCATCAATATTATGAATTTTAATGCTCGCTCTTTAAAAGCGAAAGAAAATGAATTTTTCAACTTTTTACGAGTGCATAACGTGCATGTTGCTGTTATAACCGAAACATTTTTAAAAACTGGCACTTATTTGAAAAGTGATCCAGATTATAAAGTTATAACTAATAACCGAATGAATCGAAATGGCGGTGGAGTTGCAATAGTTATCCACCGTAGTATGACTTATAGCACGTTACGTGACTTTAAGTTAAAAGTTATTGAAAGTTTGGGCATTGAACTTGAAACTTCTTTTGGGAAAATTATGATTGCAGCTGCATATTTGCCTTTCCAATGCACTGGGGAAAATAAAAATTATTTCAAAGGGGATTTGAATAAACTTACTCGGCATAGATCTCGATTTTTGATCATCGGTGATTTTAATGCCAAACACCAATCTTGGAATAATTCTAAAGTAAATTCCAACGGTAAAATTCTGTTCAGAGATTGCACTTCTGGTCTCTATTCGGTTTTATACCCGAATGGGCCAACTTGCTTTTCTTCTGTTAGAAATCCATCAACAATTGATTTGGTTTTGACAAATCAAAGTCAGTATTGTGGTCCTTTAGTGACTCATGCTGATTTTGATTCTGATCATCTTCCAGTAACTTTTTCACTTTCTCATGAAGCAGTTACCAGACCCAATAGTTCTGTGTTTAATTACCACAAAGCTAATTGGGACAGGTATCAGCATCATATTGAGAATAATTTAAATCATGATTTTGTTTTAGAAACCAAAGCTGATATTGATTCAGCCTTGGAATCTTTAACTAATGCAATTTTGGATGCTAGGAATATTGCTATTCCAAAAGTCCAAGTCAAATTTGATTCTCCCATTATTGATGACGATCTTCAGCTTCTGATTCGTCTGAAAAATGTTCGCCGAAGACAGTATCAACGTTCTCGTGATCCTGCACTGAAGCGAATTCAAAAAGATTTGCAAAAGGTTATTGACCACAGATTCACTCTCCTGCGAAATGAAAAGTTCGCAAGAGATGTCGAACAAATTAAACCTTATTCCAAACCTTTTTGGAAACTTTCAAAGGTTCTTAAGAAACCTCAAAAACCCATCCCTTCTTTAAAAGATGGTGATAATATTCTATTAACTAATGGGGAAAAAGCTCAAAAACTTGCTCAGCAGTTTGAGAGTGCTCATAATTTCAACTTGAATGTTTTGAGTCCTATTGAAAATCAAATTTCAGTAGAATTTCAGAATATTGTTGAACAAGAATTTTCATCAGATGAAGTTTTTGATACGGATCTGAATGAAATAAAATTTATTATCAAAAAATTAAAAAATATGAAAGCCCCTGGCGAGGATGGCATTTTTTACATTTTAATTAAAAAATTACCAGAAGCAACTTTAAGTAGCTTGGTCAAAATTTTCAACAAATGTTTTGATTTGGCATATTTTCCCAGTAGTTGGAAAAATGCCAAAGTAATTCCGATTTTGAAACCGGATAAAAATCCTGCTGAAGCCTCAAGCTATCGGCCCATTAGTTTGCTTTCATCTATTAGTAAATTATTCGAAAGAATAATTCTTAATAGAATGATGACGCACATTAATGAAAATTCAATTTTCGCTGATGAGCAGTTTGGATTTCGCCTTGGGCATTCAACTACTCATCAGTTGTTGAGAGTTTCAAATTTAATTCGAAGCAACAAATCTGAGGGCTATTCTACTGGCGCTGCTCTTCTAGACATAGAAAAAGCATTTGACAGTGTTTGGCATAAAGGTTTGATTGCGAAATTGAAAAGGTTTAATTTTCCGATTTATATCGTGAAAATTATTCAAAATTATTTGACGGATCGTACTCTGCAGGTATGTTATCAGAATAGCAAATCTGATCAACTACCTGTACGTGCTGGCGTCCCTCAAGGAAGCATTTTGGGTCCAATTTTATACAATATTTTTACTTCTGACTTGCCTGATTTGCCCCCAGGATGTCAGAAATCACTTTTTGCTGATGACACAAGCATCTCCGCCAAAGGCAGAAGCCTTCGTGTCATCACAAGAAGATTACAAAAAAGCTTGGATATTTTCAATTCTTATTTGAAAGAATGGAAAATTACTCCAAATGCTGCAAAAACTCAACTTATTATTTTCCCTCACAAACCAAGGGCTGATTTTCTCAAACCAAAAAGTCATCACATTATAAAGATGAATGAGGTAAATTTAAAGTGGGAGGATCAAGTGAAATATCTTGGACTTGGTTTTGACAAAAACCTTACTTACAAGGATCACATTGAAAGTATCCAGGTTAAATGTAACAAATATATTAAATGTTTGTATCCACTTATAAACAGGAATTCTAGACTTTGTCTCAATAATAAACTGTTAATTTATAAACAAATTTTCAGACCTGCCATGCTTTATGCTATGCCGATCTGGACAAGCTGTTGCTTAACCAGGAAGAAAAAACTTCAGAGGATTCAGAACAAAATTCTGAAAATGATTCTGAAACTTCCTCCCTGGTTCAGCACCAGTGAACTTCATCAATTAGCCGAAGTTGACACTTTGGATGTTATGTCCAATAAGATAATTGATGCATTTCGACAAAAATCATTGCAGTCTTCAGCTGCATTGATCCGCTCTTTATATAGTTTATAAGTTAGTTTTAAGGTATCCCTTTTCCCTTTTGTACATGTAGGACCTCCTACATTTGAAATCAATGAATAGCGAAAGCTACAATATTTCATGAATAAATGAAAGTTGCTAGTATTTAAAATTGAGGTGAAAAGTCATCGTTTGTGATTGGACACTCAATAATATTTTAACTGAATGAATGTACATGGAAAAGAAATTTGAATAAATATAAACTTAAAAAAAAAAAAAAAGATTTGCGGTTCCTCAGCTGGAAGCCAAAGTCAGTCGTCGAGTCCGGTTGTCTCACAGACCCAGACAGAACGACGCGCCCGTGAACTTCTTCTCCGCCTTCTTTGACTTTTTTTTTGTTGCCGAGGAGATTCCAATAAAATAAGGCAACGA
Source organism: Culex pipiens pallens (assembly GCF_016801865.2). Lineage (NCBI taxonomy): Eukaryota > Metazoa > Arthropoda > Insecta > Diptera > Culicidae > Culex > Culex pipiens. The sequence goes on from NC_068937.1 coordinate 129,521,285, forward strand.
GGAAAAGGACAACCCTCGATGGAAGGACCTCGAGTCCTCTAGTGGCAGCCAGTTTGGCTTTTCACTTTTATTCTGTGCTTCGGCAGAGAATCGACACAGAGAACAGAGAGGCTGAAATTTAGCAGAAAGAATTTGATAAAGCATTCTCATCCTGTTTGTTACTGCTTGTCGTCTGTTCTGGGTAAGGACAGCATCCTTATAAAGCACAGTGGTGCAATTTGGGGTAAAATTGTTTGAAATTAAAATGCAGTCAAGGTACAAATTTCACAACTCGACGTTTTAAAGTTAATATCAGTAAACGTTTCAGTTTCGTCAAGGTATGATAGTTTTGATCTCTCTGAACTTGCTCAAATCGACAAAATTGAATTTTAGTGAATTTTCTGTGTAAGTGATGATATGTGATATGATATGATTCTTTTCTAAGAAGCCAGGTACCTCCATGGTTTCCTTCTGAGAAAGAGAAAATCAATGGAGGCGCTTGGTTTTTTAGAATGATTTCATAGCATTTATACCGTGATTTATACTCGTAATTTACAACTTTATTCTTTCGCAGGAAATTCATTCGCGTGTTCAGAGAGAATGAAATTTTGTGTGAAATGTCAAATTTCAAATAAAAAAAACTGAAGAATTTAGAAAAAAAAATCTCGTGTTATCTTATCTAACCTCTAGTATTCATTTCTGGTAAATTCAACGATGTTGAATATGTTTTGAGCCGTTTGGAGTTGATTTCCAATATTTTTTTGTTTGGCTAAAAAAATACAAAAATGTATTTTTTTTTCAATTTTTTGAATGTTTTTTTGTTTACTTTCCCTCCACACTGTGCCGCCTCGAAAGCGACACAATCCAACAAGGATCGGATTCCTACAGGACAAAATACCTGGAATACGAAGCGCATCTAAGAGTAGCACCGTAAAGGAGCAAGGATAAATTTATAACATTTATTATTTATTATACATTGCACTTTTGAGCATCCCGTCGACATCGTCACATTCGTCCTTTTTGCGCGCTCCTTTTCCAGGGACAAACACCACCCCTGTGTGACCAATTAATTTCCACGATTTGCCTAACCCGGTTTGTAGTGCTGATGTATAGTTATGCAACCTCAACAGGACTCCACAATTGGATTGAGATTGAAACTGTGTGGATCGAGCGACGTCGAGAGGGCCCGGAAAATTGGATTTGTTCCGGATGGTTGACTCGAGGCCGCAGGACTTCTCTCCATTAAGCCCATTTTTTCGTCGGGGTCGTGGTGGTGGTCTGACGGTGGTTTATTTAAAGTGCATCGGATTACACTCGGAAAGTGGAGTGCGTTGGTCACGGTTATCCCAGGATGAGTCCGAACCGTTCATTGAGGAACTTTAATTGAGAAATGTGCCCTGCGTGACGAAAGAGTGACGATTTAATTGTGCCACCTACGAGGTGAGAAGTTTCATTGAGCTTCTGAAGAAGTGTGATCAACGATGACTTGCAGTTTATTTTTGAGGAAAAATATTCAATTACATCTTGTAGAACTAGAATAAGCAGGGATAATACCCTGAATTTTCAACTTCATCAGAACATACATTGAAGGTGCCATAATCCAGTTAATCCCACGTCATTGACATTCAAGTCCGAACACCTTTCGACACGAGTTGTGGTCAACAATGCACTTCGCCCAGAAACCAAGCCAGTGGCATGCGACGACCCAAAAGGCCAAAAAACAAACTATTTATGGTAATCCCCGGCCCGTGTGATCTTAATTAGGTCCAGCGAAGTCGACCCACAAAGTGTACATCAAAATTGACTTCACCTCGATGTCGCCCACCTTCTACCCTTGAATACCTTGAATGGGCAGCAACACCCATCACAGAGCTGAATGGAGTCCAGGTCTAGTAGGCCCTGAAGCCGAGAGGCAGAGAGGTGCTGCTGATCCTAATCAGATAATCCTATTCATAAATAAACAGTTTATGGGCTCAATTTAGCGTCCTTTCAGCCGTTCGGCCAGTAAGAGAACTGCCGCCTAGGAGCAGAGAAAAGAGTCAAGGTGTGAATGAGGAGCAAACATCAATCGGGTCCGATCTGAAAGAGTAGCATTCAGCAGGGAAATCAGATTAGAAGCCTGAAAATTGCAAACAAAACTAACCGAAAACTGGTTTTGCATTGCAAGGATTTCTTGCTGAAAACAAAACAAAAAAGAGAAAGAAGTCGAAAACAATTACTGCAAAAACACGAAACCAAATAAATGCCAAAACAGAACGTTAGTTTCGGTCCTTCGCATCTCTATAGCTTTGAACGTTTTGGAAATGGAAATGGATACTGATGAAAACTTTCAGCAAACATGTGTGCAAAAAGCATTGTTGCTTTGGCAGCCGGTTAATTTCGGAGCAGCTGAACTAGGTCAATTGAAAAGTTGTGGCAAAAAGTATGCTAATATTTGCTACAATTTGTCCGCATGGTTGACATCGGGTTAGAAGTTGAGAGTTAAGTTATATTTCTTTGTAACAAGTAATTTGCAACACTTGATCAGTTGCCGTTTTTTTAAATATAAATTCGCTTAATATTTAAAACAAAATTGCTGAATAATTAATAACAATTTAAAGAAATAGAATCGATTTCAACAGAAAAGGAACCCACATTATTTTTTCAGTGAGTAAGAAACATGAATATTAGCGGCTGACGTTAGTACTATTGATCTGCCACAACAAAGCCCCGTTACTCAACTTATGTTTGAAATTTTAATTAAGCAGTGTGCAATTAAACTGCTAAACTACAATGTCATGCTTTGTCACCGATTCCACAAATCTCGGACTTAGTTCTTGGCAGCAGCTTCGGCAGTTAACACGTTTCTTCGTCATGGATCCTATACAAGAATTTGAGCAAATTTGCGGTTGGCAATGCCGGGTTCTGAAGCAGTTTGGTATCTGTGCGTACGAACAGAGTTTCAAACCCTCGGCGAGAAGCGTACTACTCTTGTTACTGATCAGCTGCTACTTCTTCATAGCGTTCTACGATTTGCACCACTTTTTAGGAGATTTGTTTAGTTTTGCGTTTGCCCTCGTGACGTTGGCCTACGGGTTAATCGGGATTAGCCGGGTAGGTCACCTGTTGGCCAATCCGGCCCGATTCAGTGAGCTGATGCACGAAGCTAAGAAAACCTACGAACGATCAGCGCTTAATCAACGTGAAGCTAAGATCCTGAAGCGTTACACCAGTTGGCTCAAACATTGTGTCATCTTCTACAGCATGGCATTTGTTGCCGCCACTGTCGCTACGGGTCTCTTGCCTACGGTCATATACCTCTGGACAGGCCAACGGAACCTACCCTTGGGCATTGAGTTGCCCTTTTTAGATCCGGATTCGTTAAAAGGTTATCTGCTAAACTACTTGTATCAGATTAGTTGCATGTTGTGGACTCCACCCGCATTGATTGCCGTGCAGAACATGTGTTTTATTTTGGTTTTTAACGTCTTTATTCAGTACGATATTCTGCTGCTCGGGCTAGAGGATTTAAACCTGTTGATTAAGGAAAACACTGATGGCAAACTAGACTCGGACGTTCACCAGAAATTGTTGCAAGTACTACAATACCATCAGCGCTTGACTAGCTTCAGTGGGGCAATAGAAAGGAGTTTTTCGGTGCAATTTTTCGTAGAAATCTCCTCTAATGCTTTACAAGTTATTGTAACATTATTTGTGGCGAACACTGTGAGTGATAAACATTTTCAAATTAACTATTTAAGTTGAAATTTGATTAATTTTCAGGCAAATTGGATGCCGGGATATTTAATCATTTTCCTCGCGACCTTTCAATCCCTCATGCTGTGCTTTCTCGGAGCGCTGAACGAGCTCAAGAGTGACCAATTAGTGGCCAAGATCTACGACGTAGCCTGGTCCGAAATGCGCCTTCCGGAGCAAAAATCCATACACATTCTGCTGACCAAATCACAGCAAGCCTCCTTGCTGTCGTGTGGCGGACTGTTGCCGATGAATATGAACCTGTTTTTGAAGGTGGGTTTCTTTTCTGGGGCGATTAAGGTGAGCGTGCCTACTCGAGTTGAGACTTATCCCAAGTAACATTTTTAAACCAACTATTACGCAGTTCCCACTAACTTGGACTTCGCACTAATTTAATGCTATCGATCGCACTATTGCAACTTCTTGAGTTTTTTTTGAAAAGGACCAATAAACCAAATTTTCAGTTTTTGCTTTTTGGGTGTTTTTTAATACCCCTGACTCAAGGCGGTTTCAAAAACACCCAAAAACCAAAAAGGGACCATCAATAAACCACGTGGACACTTTAGGGGGGGGGGGTATGGCGATTGTCCACGCTCCATACAAACAAGTTTTTTTGTATGGACAATTGTCCACGGGTTGAGATTTCCAATAAAGTGTCCACGTGGTTTGTGGATGGTCCCAAACTGGAAATTTGGTTTATTGGACCATTTAAAAAAACACTCCAGACTCCAGACTTCAAACTGGCTCGCGAAAATAAAAATTGCCTTGAAAATGATCAAAGCGAGCCGAGGTTACTCGCTTTTTTCAGCAATTTTAAAGTGGAGCAATTCCAGCTCATATCTGGAATTTTTCTGGTACTTTTGTACCCGACTCTCTCCGATTTCATTGAAACTTTGTAGACATGTTATACTAGGCCTATATAAGCCATTTTTGTTTATATGGAGCCAATAGTACTCGAAAATAACATTTGAGAAGGGCGTAAGGTATTTATTTTTTTTGTATTTTGCAATTTAAAAATTACTGTATCTCGAAACCGTTGCATCGTATCAAAAAGTGGTCGAAGAAAAACATGTAGGAAATTGGACGAGCTTTCTGAAAAAATACACTGAAACAAAAATACACGCCACAATTTTTTTTCGCTCAAATTTTTTGAGGAAATAGCCTATAATGTTACAAAAAGACTCACGAAAAATGCAGGATGGTATGTCTCTCCTAGAAAAACTACAAAAATCATTTACTACAACTGTTTTTTTTTTTTTTGAAAAATGGTCTAAACGTCATTTTTTTAGAATCGATTATTCAGAATCGATAGTGGGAATCGATTCCCCATACAATTTTACATAAAAGTCTCCATGTTGACCTTTGTCCTAAGTCCAACCCTTGGGAAGATACAGCGGTTTTAAAAATAAAATTGTTGGAAATCAGGTTTTTTGGTGGTTTTTGGCAATTTCTGTCTCGTAAATATTTTTACCGGAAAGCTCGTCCCATTTCCCATAAGTTTGCCTTTGACAGTTTTTCAATTTGACTCGTCTTATTATTTACTTAAGCTTATTTACTATCCAGGTTTCTACCACACTGAAAAAAATATTCTATTTACAGTTATGACCAATTTAGTTAAACTTATATCTGTAAGCCCTGTGATCTGTGATTAGTTTTTGAATTGAAATGCTGTCAAAGACAAACCTATGAGAAATTTCAACATTTTTATTTTTAAAACCGCTGTATCTTCCCAAGGATTGGACTTAGGACAATGGTCAATATGAGGTTTTTTATGTAAAATTGTCTGGGGAATCGAATCCCATTATCGATTCTGAATAATTTTGACGTTTAGACCACTTTTCCAAAAAACAGTTATAGCAAATGATTTTTTTTTTAGGAATGACATACCATCCTGCATTTTTCGTGAGTCTTTTTGTAACATTTTAGGCTATTTCCTCAAAAATTCTGAGCGAAAAAAAATCGTGACATCACCATCAAATTAAACTTTTAAACTAAAATACTGAAAAATCTCATAGAAGTGGCGTGTATTTTTGTTTCAGTGTATCTTTTTCAGAAAGCTCGTCCAATTTCCTACAAGTTTTTTTTTTGACCACTTTTTGATACGATGCAACGGCTTCGAGATACAGTAATTTTGAAATTGCAAAATACAAAAATATTTAAATATTTCACGCCCTTCTCAAATGTTATTTACGAGTATTATTGGCTCCATATACACAATAATGGCTTATATAGGCCTAGGATAACATGTCTACAAAGTTTCATTGAAATCGGAGAGGGTCGGGTACAAAAGTACCAGAAAAATTCCTGATTTGAGCTGGAATTGCTCAGTGTGAAAGTTCAGTTTGGTGGAACCCACTCACTTAAAACCATAAGCTTCTAAAAGAGCATTTAACGCAGCAAAATAGTAATGCTTAAATATGGCGCTAAACGTGTGGTTTGATTGAATATGATTGACCGCCATCTCCCCCACATTTATCGATAAAATTTCAACTGCAGCTGAATTTGAGTCACCAATTGCGAGGAATAAGTTTTGAAATTATTTTAATTTCTTTCAATATCCATAATATCATCGTCGCAATGTTTAACAACCATCTCCATTATTTCATTTAGCAAGACGAAGACTTATTTTTTGCCAGAATAAAGTCTATTTGTCATAAGACGCATGAAGGTGTATGAAATGTCATTTCTCCCGAACTCCCAACAAGGTTTTAACAAAGGATTTATCATGGTTTTAAGGAGGTTGTTTGGATTCAGTTGTAAAGCCCTGAACTCCTATGTGGGTTTTATAAATAGGCCGTAACAACCTTTTGCGGGGGTCCTTTTGGGTTTTAAGTGGGGTTTATCGAGGTTCTGGGGAGTTTGTTACGACTATGTGGTTTAAATGTTGGTTTTGGCTGATAGGTTTTATAGCGGTTGTAACAGCTTTGATATAGCCTAAATTAATGTTACTTGGGATGGTATATCTACAATCACCTATTTTAGAAAATCAGGCTCAACATTTTTCTGGGGGTTCCTTGGCCAAAATAATTAGACCCGTTATTTTTTGTCATTTGGGTGACCTACGTTGTGTTAAGGTGGTTCAAAAAATTGACATTGGGTACCAAAATTCAATTTTTATTGCAGGTTTACAAGACAATTTATTCAGTTTTCATGATGCTAATGAATATTTAAGCTTAACTGGAAAGATAACGGAATATATTAAAACAGCAAAGGATTTTGCAATCGAATTCAAATCAAAATGAAACAGTGATTGAATTTGTTGACACCGTTTAGTTACTAAGCACTGCAGCACAACACTGTTTAATACCAACCCACCAAAATACCACGTGGTTCACTTGGAATGGCACACGCCACGGAAGGAACCCCCAACGCGACACCGCCACCGCTCTACAAATTACCCAATTGAATTAAAAGAACGCACTCAACCACCATGGATATAAATATAAAAGACCCCAGTAAGACAGACAGCTGACCGAAAACCCCTTAATAAAATGCTCGAAAGCCATTCAACGCGCGGCGATGTGTGCCTCTTCTCGAACCCAGCCCCGATCCTCCGCGACGAACCCCTCTCCAAAGGGCCATGTTCAACGATGATGATGGCCGGAATTGTCATAAATCCAAGCGCGCGCGTTGAAAGATCCCGGGCCGATGATAAATGATTAGTTTTATTCGATTTGTGGTCCCCTCTCGAAATCGAACCATCCCGACCACTTTGGCCACGCACGTAACTAAACAAACACCCGGCCGGCAGCCGCAACCGCAAAACCCAAACTCTGGCGGGGTCCCTCCTCGGTCATACAAAAGTGTGAAGGTATCGCCGCGCGTAACTCGAATTAGGATTATTTATGGATTTCGATTTCGGCCGTCACCAGTGTCCCGGGTGTTACTGCTTTTGTTCCGGGAGTCGGGAGTCCTACTTCGAAGTGCCCGCCAATGCCGCGCGCCCGGGACCGACCCAATAAAAGCCCTAAAACAGGACACCACAATAGAGAGTGGCGACATTTCTAGGAAAACGCGCGCCCTAAGCCTATGGTGCTTGATCGAAGCAGGCCGCTGCATTTTGTAAGAAAGAAACCTTTCCGAAGACTTGTGAGTAGGTCTCTGGAAAATCATAAATCTTATTGCGTTTGTTTTATTCTAAACTAAAACGGTCCTACGACATATTTGGAATAGGCTCATTCTTGCAACACTTTTGTTATAATTTACCTACTATTTTCAGAGATTTAGGCCATTTTTTGAAATTTCATTGATGGTAGTTGTTCTTTTTAAATAAAATATTGCATTTCTAGTCTATTTAATCAAATGCAGCAAATCACTGCTTTAAGTAAGGTATTATACTGCCATCCACAATTTCGAAACATCTGAATTTAAATGATAATTTCACAAATCAATGATAAGACAATTCAAAAAACCATAATTAAGCATGAGTTTGATTAGATTCAGCCATTAATATCATTATTTTGTTGGAGTAAAAATGTTCGGAATTTCTGAATGCAGTATAATAATGAGTATAATAAATGAGCTTAATCTACCATTCTGACATGGATTTGGCATAGATTATCATTAAATATTTATAACTGCATGTAAAACATGTAGTAATAACAGGGCTGAAAAAAAATGGTGCTATGGTTTCGGGAATAGCTTAGGGTAAATGCCTCTGTTTTTGACTTTTCAAAAAAAGCTACGTTATCTAGAGATCTGTCCGCATCTTTTGCTGTTTTGATATCGAAAATCCATCCACAGGAAGCCGAGATACAGCTGTTCAAAGTTGGAGTTCCACCTTTTACCCGAGCATGGGAGTTTAGGTGTTAAAAAAATACATAAGTCACATAATTTGCTATCGGTAAAAAAATCACTTGGAATGTTTTCATTATAAAGCGAGTTATTATGTTAAGTTATCAATGTTTATGATGTACAGAACATTGGTTGATCCGTATTTGGCAATCTACTGTTAAAATTTGACTAAAATAGGGTCGCAGAACTCGAATTTGATGTTTCTACAATAGGAAAATAAAAAAAATATTTTAAAATATTCATAATCCATAATGTTTGATGTTTATAATGAATCTCATAATATTAGCTCGGATTCAGTTTCCGGTAACCAAAAACATAAAATAAAAAAAATACTGATTCTTTAGAGAAAAAGACTGGTTCTAGGGCTCCTTTACCTTCTTTTTCTCCATTTTAACAGATGAGTTAAACACCCGGTTCGATGGCAGCCGCCAAAGCCTGCTGCGATCTAGCTTCTTCTAATCAAAATCCTTCCTAAGAAATCCTCCGAAGATCGCCGAAATCGTGTGCTCAGGTAGCCGCTAGCCACGCGCGGTCCTGGCATGGCCAACTTTGGGTTCCTCCCCGTCACGGCACTTCAAACTGTTTGCCAAAATTCGACCCAACAAAAAAAAATGCTGCATTTAGGGACTGGAAAAATGACAATTTATGATCCAATTTTTGATTCGCTTTCTTTTGAAAACACTTCTGCGAACAATACTCGATGCACCAAAAAAGAAAAAAAGCGAACCCAAACGCTAAAAGATTCATCGATCATTCGATGCTCGTTTGGTCCTCTTTTTTCGGAATGTCCTGCGGATACCACAATAGAGCATGCGGTTCGGCCAGACAAAGCGGCATCGTCCTCGCAGAAAAGCAAAAAATAGGATCCCTTCCATAAAAGTGAAGTGGCAATAAAATCCATAACTCGGATCGAATAGAGCAAAAATTTCTGGATTTGGATTTTTTTTCGCCCATTTCTGGTGATCGATCAAACCATTTTGGACAGCTTTTTGAAGATGCGTTACAGAGCAAAATTCAATTAGGTCCAGCATTGTCGGATGCACTTTGCGTAATCCGTCAAAATTAGGCTGGATTTTGGCGGGAGTGCGAAAAAGGACCGTTTTATGAGAGGTGGGTTTAGCCTAGAAGGCCCAAGTACGCCTCAAGACGGCTGTCTTGGCGTATGATGGATCGGATTTGAGACAATCTAAAGAGAAATGTTGCCTTAATTTGTGGTATTTATAAGAAAGTTGGACTTTTTTTTCAATAATTTATTTGTGTTGCCTCATCTAGATTCTATTTCTAAATATTAACCGAATCGAAAGAGAGCACCTAACAAATTGCTTTTGAGCTTTCTAAATTCATAGGAAAGCATTTGAAAAATCACATATTCACGTAAAATTTAACTCCTTGTGAACAGCAGTGACGAACTTCCCTAACTTTCCATACACCCAGAACTGGACTTCGGCAAACGAGAGGATAAGGAGCACGATTCGGTAGTAAAATGGTACTGTGTGCGGACTGAGAGGATAAATCCCGAAATTACCGAGAGTACTTTACTCATGGATTAAAAGTACTGGTACCGAGACTCGAACCCAAGACCTTCGGCATATTGAACCGTGCCTTTGCCGTATGGGCCACCATGGTTCAGTGACTAATTGGCGATCATTTGTCCAAAAAAGCCACTCAATAGGATGAACTGTTCCAATGAACGAATGAACACGCGAGAGGACTATACTCTCGCAAAATAGCACATTCCTCACGTTTCTTTTCGTGAGGAATATCCCCTCGTTCTTTAAACTTTGGGTGTATAAAATTGAAAATAATAAATTTCGGCATCCCAATTGCTTGGAAAACTCAAATTGCACGTTATTTTGTGAGATTCTTGTTTTTGCTTGAACTGTGCATGCAATATATTCCAATGTTTTTGCCTTGTATTTTCTTGGGTTGTTAATTGTCTGCCAGAAATTTTTGATTTTTTTTAATGTTAACATCTCTTATTTTTGTATTTTTTCCATGTTTCGTAAATTCACTTTATATTACAATATTTATTATGCAAAATACAAAAAAACGGATTGCGCTAAAAAAATCATTTATGAAAAATCCCAAGTTGCTCAAAATCGAGGTCAAAATTCATTAGGCAGTGTTGCCAATTTTTATGAGTTGTAAAATTAAATTTGCAATCGAAAAGAACTTTAATTGGATATCATGCACCGTTTCCGAGAGCTATCAATTAAAAATGTTTTTTGTTGATAACGTAACTTTTGTATCTGTAAAGGTCATGAGCAAGCTAGACCACCTCTGATTTTTTAAGATAACACAATTTCCTTTAAATTTGCTTCAAAGATATTGAAAATTCGACCAATGGTTGTTGAGATACAGCCTCGGACAGAAGATCACACTAGAAAAACATGGTTTTATGTGACGATTTTTCCATAGCAGATTTTACTTCAAGTTTCAAGGGCAACAAAAATTGTTGACTAAAATTGAGTTTTGTTATTTAGCAATCTTGTAAAATCGATTATAAACTTTCCCAAATAAATTGTATAACACTTGTAAATGCATTTTAAATCAAATTATACATTTTATTTTATTACAAACAAGCCTTACCCGACAAAGAACGTCTTGACGTATAGCTTGTTTGCTTGTTCAGCCTCCTGTGATCAAAATTTGAGTTTACGTACATTTTCCCATACAATCTGCAGATGCCCCGGAATCGGTCTCAGAGTGGCCAAAGTGGGAATTTTTTAGCATATAAACCTTCCTTGCACGGAGAAAAAAGAGTGCCCAAAATCGTGAACACCCATTCATGAAATTGGGAACCACGAACAAAGTGTTCAAATTCCATGGTACGTTTTTGAAAATCTTTGTTTGTGGTTCCCAATTTCATGAACGGGTGTTCACGATTTTGGGAACTCTTTTTTCTCCGTGTGGGCTTATACGAACCCAACGCAACAAAGAGCACCTCAACCCGACGCTCCGTATTGAACTGATTTGCGTTCGAACAAAACCGTCGAAATTTTTTATATATAAGTAGATTTTGAATTTTGGGACCACGATTCGAAAAAGGCAGGTGTAAAAAAATATTATAAATTCAATGATAAATTGATAAAAAAAAGCATAAATGTAATGATGCTATACTATTGCTATACTTTTTGATTTAAAATTTCGAAAATAGGGCTTGAACTTTAGATTGTTAATCTCTACAAAGAGAGACTAAACGAAGCAAATCCAACATGATAAATAAATTTAAATTTTAGCTCGAAAAGGATTAGGTGAGATCCATAGTTTTTGTGCTGCCTTTAGACTTTTCCTGAAGATCATCTTTCTTTTTAACATACCGGCAGTCGCGTTAGTGTACTTTGTATACACTTTGTAAGGACGATTGTAACATAATTTTTGATCGTTTTTAAACAAATGTTAGCATAAACTCTTACGACTCCATTATAAATTGCAAATAACACACCACTCAGCATCCATAAACCTCCTCAAATTCACCACATTTTCATCACCGCGTCGTCATCACACATCATCTGACTAGACTAGGGGGTGAAAAACGAAACCCTCAAAGCAAATACCAAAAAATGGGAGGAGGCAAATCGCCCTATCTTTTCTGCCTTTCATTCTCCCTCCTAGAACTTTTGGACTCCAGTCAGAGCAACTTCCCCTTGTTTTGCAGTGCCCTCCATTGCATCCTTCTTCTTCACCACACTTGAATGGGCTTGCCTTCGTTCGTTCGTTTGGCGCGCGTATGTTTCAATTAGGCTCTTGCAGTTTCGTCCTTTTTTTTTTTTTGTTGGTTTTGATTCCTTTTCGTCCTTTCGTCTGAGTCTTCTCCTGTTAGGCTATTGTTTGATTTGGGTTAAATTTGTTGACTTTGCACCGAGATGTTCAGTTTGCAGCCAGATCGCAAAGTGTCAACATCGCCTGCTTAGTTGTTTTTTTTTCGGTTGCGTTTCTTTCTTATTTTCCGTTCGACGTTTCGATCGTGCTTCGTGAGGATTAAAGTGTGGCAATCATGTCTGTGAAAACGATCGCACCACCGCAAACCTATTCGCGCCTGTTCCGTCCGTGGGATGCCGCGGCTGAGGGCATCAGGGATAACAGCCCCAGCAAGGCCAGTGATAGTGGAAGTGATCGTACCGCGATAAAAAGTGAACCGTGTGAAGCGACCATCCGTGCTCGGCTGGACTTGGACAGTCCGATGTCGTCGGAGCCCAAGTCTCCGATGTACAGTCCGGCTAAGCATTCGTTGATCGGAACTCCGGAATTGGATACCGCCGCGGCCTTCCTGAACCACCCGACGGATCTTGCCTCGTACTACTATTACTGCAGTCAACAGCAGCAGAAACTTGGCGTTGAACTACTTCCTGCCGGATTCAACTTTGCCGGACTTCCGGTGAACCCGCTCACGTACGACCAGATGGAGCAGGAATACTTCCGGGTACTCAGCGAGGACGCCAAGGCCAAGCTGCTCAGCAGTCGCAAGCAACGGCCGAAGAAGTTCAAGTGCCCCCACTGCGATGTCGCCTTCTCCAACAACGGCCAACTCAAGGGTCATATCCGGATTCATACCGGTAAGTTACCACATACCAACTCAACCTCATTTCTCGTGACTAACCCACCATTCCCTCTACTTCAATTCCTACAGGAGAGCGCCCGTTCAAGTGCGACGAACCGACCTGCGGCAAGACCTTCACCCGGAACGAGGAGCTGACCCGCCACAAGCGCATCCACACCGGAATCCGGCCGTACGCGTGCCAAACCTGCGGAAAGAAGTTTGGCCGCCGCGATCACCTCAAGAAGCACACCAAGACGCACATGCCCCAGGAGCGGTACACGTACGGACTTGCGCCGGCAGCGATGCTGATGCCGATGTACGGAGCGGCGGCGGCGGCCGCGGCCGTTGCGACGCAACTTTATGGGTATTGAGCGGGAGAGAGCGGGGTAGCATTAAGTGAACTTGTCAAGTGATATGTGTTGGGACCAGTGAAGTGGCAACTTTTTTAACCAGATGAAACCTATTTTTGATAAAGTGCGCAGAAATGTATTGACTGAGGTATTTTTTTGTACAGAGAATAGTTGTAGATGTATATATTTTAAGTATTTTAAAAAGAAAATATAAAAGAATGAATAATTAAAACCTCCTGGTGTTTTGTTTTTATGGACATATCTGAAATTTTATAATATTGAGAACAGTTTCAGGAGTTTTCAAAGTTGGATTACTCCCCAAGTCCTTTCTTATCAATATAGGTTTTTATGATTGCATAGCATCCGAAAAAATCCCGAAATCGTATAACAATTGAAGCGACAAGGCCTACTACCTTGCCTCTACCACAGAGACGATGATGAAAACAGACATTTCACAGAATCAACGGAAGAGGAAGGATACGTGGACATACCGTGGAATACCGGGGGAGTGCGGATGAGGGGGATCGTTTGATCAGTTAAATATAATAAAACCAGGCAAAAACTCACGCTCCATACAACAAGTTGAAATTTCGCTAGAAAAAAAAACGGAGGGCCAGATGCACGTGGTCCATTCACAAGCTCCTATATTTGTTTGTGCTAACAAACGTTTTAGAACATTTAAAAAAAATCAAATTTGGCTATTTGATTTTAACAAATGTCCGGAAGATTGTAAAAAGGGTGGTTTTTGTAAGAAACCCCGTCATGTTATACATTTTTAGAAAGGTATTCGAAAGATCTTTCCAACGAGTCCAAAAGATTGCAAATCTGACAACCCTATCAAAAGTTATAAGCACTTAAGTGTTATTTATGAACTTTTTAGAGGCCGGATCTCATATATTTCGATGAAAACTTTGTCCGGATCTATCATGCGACCTGTCGTTGGATAGGTAATTAACAGACCGAGTTCAAACAATTGAAGATCTGACAACCCTATCAAAAGTTATAAGCACATAAGAGCCCTGAATTATGAAGATCTGACTACCCAATCTGATGGTATGAATAATGAATCAAGTTGATAGAACACTGAAGGTCCGCCCTTTTGTATCTGTTTTGGATAGCATTACGCTCTAAATGTGAGGAAGGCACCAAGCACCTAAAGGTGGATTAAGTAACGTTTTTTTAAGATTTTACAAGTTAACTGAAACCAACATTTTCAAACCTATAGCTTCTCCATTCGCTTTCATACTCAAATTTAAGGCTATTTTGTATTAAAGTTCAAGCAGTAAATCGGCTATATTTACCAAAAAAATAAAGGGAAATTACCGGCATCTCAGCCGTTCTTATTTATGGCCAAAACAACAAATCCAATTTAATTGTCTATTTTTTCTGTAAATGGGTTTGTCTAAATCTGGAGTGATATGAAGTTACAATTGACTTTCTGGTTGTCGATCTTCTTGATCTCAATATTGCTCCATCTGTCGATGATTTCTTTTCAAACTTCAGCCTTCGATTCTCTTATTACTAGACGAATATCAAAACTAAATAAATCAGCGTGCACGTCATGATTTAAAGATTTTTATTCGAAAAGGTTCCATAGCTTATAGCATCTTTTAAAAAGAATAGAAATCTAGAGTTTATTTTTTTTTTAAAAAAAAAGGTCCTATAAGCTATTGTGTTTGTTTATAGGACGTTTTTTAAAAAAAAACTCTGGAAATGTTATTTTTCAAGGAACAAAGCTATCTCAGTTATTCATTTCAAAAAATTTAGTCTACATATAATTTAAAAAAAATCAAACGATATTTGGTTATCTTTTGCTACATAGCCTTCAGCGATGCTGCTTAATTTCATCTTGATTTTCTTTTATTTTTAATATAAAAATCTTTCTAGAAATTACACCGACCAACAAAATTTCTGCGCAGGCTCAACTCGAGGGGAAGCATGAAGTTTGGGGTCCCCAGAAACACGTGCACTTTGAATTTTTCAAAAATATTTAGACAGGGCCGAATGGTTTTTCTCCAAAGTTTGTATGGAGAATTAGTGCTGTTCGCTACTCCCACATATTGCATGTAATTTTGACATAAGGTGTGAAAGAGATACACTTAACGTTTAAATTTGTTTATAGGGCTGATTAGTTTGTAACACGTCACTTATTTGTTTTTTTGTTCTCGGAAATAATTCAAATTGTCATTGCTTTTCAATAAAGAGTAATATAGGACATGCAGATGATCAATTCAAAACATTTTCGAATTTGGTAGTCCGTAAATTGATCGAAAACCGATAAAAATGGTTTTGTTGACAAAAGTTTGAAAACTAACCCGAGAAATGTTCTTTTTCAAGTAAAACGCCAACATCTTCCAAGCGAAAAAAGCTATCTCAGCCCTGCAAATCGAACATTTTAGTCTTATAATTTATGATTGAAATTTAAAAATAGAAAACAAAATTGTTTAGGTTATATTTATATAAACACTTTCTAAAATAGTTTATATGATACATCTCGAGGAATCGAAAAATAAAACGTTTTCAATTCATAGCTTAAATGTGTGTTTTAGGCAATTCTGATTCTGATAACCGAAAATAGTCCAACAATCTTTCACCACAACACAACTCCAAAAGTACAGCAGTGAAGATTCCACTTAACTTCCATCAATCCAACATTTACGCTGCCATTCTAGAAAGGGGGAAATCTCTGTAAGCTAAATTGAATATCACCCAACCCAGTCCAGCCCAGTCAGGCCAGGCCAGCATCCAATCCAGCCCCTGTTTCTTTTTCATTACCGTAACCAAAAACCGGTCCAAAAACAGTTCGAGCAATAGAGATAGAGAGCCAGAGAGGGGACAACATGCCAGATTAAGGCCTGCCGGAAGGAGTGCTAACAAGTCCCCTTCGCGCGATTGACTGCTGAGCTATAGGGAAGAAGAAAAATAACTCCCTATGCGATCTTCGGCAGCCAAAAAGCAATTTCGTGACAGCAGTGGCAAACCCTCGCTGCGCGCCTCGTTATGGCCTCCGCGCGCTCGACGCCATCATTCTAACCGGTGCGGCTTGGAACGGAAAGATAGAATTTGTTAATTTGCATGAAATAAAGGAAACCAACCATGCGTCTTCACCAAATAGTATGAAGTTTGAAGTATTCGATGGAGTCGCACGGTTGGTTATCTATGACATGTTTGGACATAATGAAATATTATTTTTATTTGTTTTGGTTAATTTCTTATGATAAATTTCGAGTACTTTTATTTGAAGATTTGAAAAGAAGAGTATTTTCTACCGGAATAATTTTCTTTTAATTCCTCAATTCGGAAATTCCGTGCAATCAACTGAAGAATCCTGCAAAAAAGGGGGACTTTTGTAAAACGAATCTTACTGATAATGCTTCCCAAATAGGCCCGGCACACACACCCAACACAGAACACAGACAATTTAACGTGAGCTCGTCTCACAATGGGGTGAGTTTTCTGGCCCCGTCACGCAGGTTTTCCATCCTCCGGCAGTCCTCCGCGCCAAAAGGGCCAAAAACTTACACATTTATATCGCTCCGGTTGAACGGTTGAATGAGTCTACAATTTTCTTCTGCCATCTTTTTTTTTCTCGCTGCTTTACTTCGATTCATCGATTTTGCCTCCGGAAGAAAAAGTAAAGGAAAATTGCTTCGGAAAAACTTGCCAAAGTTGGGTAGATTTTCGGGGAGGACTCCCTGGGTTGTATTTATGCGTATCTTTTGGAGGGTTATTAGCTTCTCTCGAATAGGTCAGGGTAGGAACACGCGAGCATGATGGACAAATTTATCTGTTTCTTTGACTTTCGAAGGAAATAAAAAAGGATGCGAACTACGTAATCTTGATGCGATGACTTCCATCATTGTCATGAGTTTTCTTTCGACAACATAAATTTTGCTAAATTCCTTCTACAAGTTGTTCACCCTTGATATTTTTAGGTGAAGTTTTTTTTTAATTTTCTTGTTAAGTTATGAAAATCATCATTGGCAAATGGTTGTCAACCAGGATATCAGTGATTGAATTACAAAATTAAATAATTTTTGAACACAATTGATTTAAAGCATAAATTCGTCCAGTACCTTCAAGAAGATAGAATTTACACGCAGAAAAATATGTTGTACGATCAGCCTGTATGAGGTTTGATTCAACAAAATGTGTGTTGAATATAATCAACGCCGATTTTGCGTTGAAACAAACCTTGATTTTCTCAATTCCACAAAAATCTTTCTTTGATTTGGGTAATTCTCCGCCAACTCACACAGCAGTTGCCCCGACCCCTCTTCGATTTGCGTGAAACTTTGTCCTACTGGGTAACTTTTGTCCCTGATCACGAATCCGAGGTCCGTTTTTTGATATCTCGTGACGGAGGGGCGGTACGACCCCTTCCATTTTTGAACATGCGAAAAAAGAGGTGTTTTTCAATAATTTGCAGCCTGAAACGGTGATGAGATAGAAATTAGGTGTCAAAGGGACTTTTATGTAAAATTAGACGCCCGATTTGATGGCGTACTCAGAATTCCGAAAAAACGTATTTTTCATCGAAAAAACACTAAAAAAGTTTTAAAAATTCTCCCATTTTCCGTTACTCGACTGTAAATTTTTTTGGAACATTTCATTTTATGGGAAATTTAATGTTCTTTTCAAATCTACATTGACCCAGAAGGGTCATTTTTTCATTTAGAACAAAATTTTTCATTTTAAAATTTCGTGTTTTTTCTAACTTTGCAGGTCGTCGTTGATCATGGCCGTTCATGGTCACACGACAGACACGGACGACGAAACAAAGAGAAACGCAAAAAGTAACTTTTTCAAAACTTTTTTTCGTAAAATCGCGATAACTCGTGATGTTTATAAGCAAACCCCTTATGTATATATATTAAAATTTTTGTAATTGTCTTCTCTACAACTTTGTAGAACATTGTTACACTCTAAAAAATAACCCTGCAAAGTTAGAAAAACACGAAATTTTAAAATGAAAAATTTTGTTCTAAATGAAAAAATGACCCTTCTGGGTCAATGTAGATTCGAAAAGTGCATTAAATTTCCCTTAACCCACCGGAGGTCGCGTACGTGTACTTTGTACACAGTTTGTAAGGGCACTTGTAAGAAAGGCGAAAACACGCGACTTCCCGAAGGTTAAAATTACATGTTTCAAAATTTTTTACAGTCAAGTAACGGAAAATGGGAGAATTTTTAAAACTTTTTTCGGAATTCTGAAAAAAGTCCCTTTGACACCAAATTTCTATCTCATCACCGTTTCAGGCTGCAAATTATTGAAAAACACCCTTTTTTCGCATGTTCAAAAATGAAAGGGGTCGTACCACCCCTCCGTCACGAGATATCAAAAAAAGGATTCGTGATCAGGGACAAAAGTTACCCCTTAGGACAAAGTTTCACGCAAATCGAAGAGGGATCGGGGCAACTTTTCCCGATTTCGTGTGAGTTGGTAGAGAATTACCCATTTTAAAAAGTGGCTTTGGCATTTAGCGTTGTTTCAGCAAAAATCTTGATTTTCAAATCAACAAAACGTTTTGTTGATTCAAATATGCCTTATTTTTCTGCGTGTAAGAATGACGATCAATTTTCTAACAAAAGATGAAAGCTTTAACTTAACCTGTTATCAATAATTAAGCTTATGATGTTTAACATATTCAAACCATAAAAAAACGATACCTACCGCAATGACTTAGATTCATATCCTTTCGCTGGACTTTTGTAAAGAAAACTCATGAAAACGAAAAAAAAAGGTAAATGTCAAAGAAGTTCTTAAACATACGCGTTAAATAAAATCTAAATTGAAACCGAAATCCACCCAATTTTCGAGGAGACTGATTCTGAGCAAACCAATCTATTTTTCTCATTTTCCATCTAATGATAGCTCGGAAAATTTTGGTCCGATTTTCAGCATCATGTACTTGACGGTTGTTAAATTGTCAAAACTTTTACGTATTTTGAAGATTTTAATATCAGGCAATGTTGTGGTGCTGCGATTCTGTACTAAAAACGCAGGACGCAGTTTGCAAGTTCTAAATATTGAAATGTATAAAAATATTGAAATGTAAGAAAAAGGTGGCGTAAAATGAGTAGGATTATTGTCAAGTGTGAGATTCTTTTATTATAATTTTATGACAAACAACTTGTCGAAGACCCCAAAACGATCCTAGTTAACACTGACGAGTTATTATCGATTCAAAGAAGACGTTTTTGTATGAAAAGATTTTTTTTCACCAACTATAACGATCCATAGCGATTCTTCAACCTTAGGGGAGAGTGGGGAGACTTGATCCCCTTTTTTTGTATCGATCATAACTCTGTCAATTTCTCACAAAACTATAAACTTTTTGCATGAATTGAAAGCTTAAACATTCATCTAAGTTTGGCTAATAAGGGTATTGCATCAGATGAACTCTTCGAATCATGCCAAGCGTTTTAAAAAAATATTTTAAACCGGCATTTTAAAAATGTTAGGGGTAAATTGATCCCCCTTTCAACATATTGAAGAAATCTTAAGCAAAATGTTTCTTATTTATCCAAACTTATATTTTGCTATAAGTTACAGCAATTTCACATAAAACCTGTACGTTTGTGTTCAAAATATAACAAGTTAAGTATGTAAAATATTTAAAAACTTAAATTATTATTTTTTAGACCAAAATTAAGCATGTTTACAAAAGCTGGAAATTTTTGTTTACAAAACTTTTGAAAAGGTTCAAACTGCAGTAAGTTATGTACAACTATACTAAAGGAAACTATGTATGAAAACCCAGCCCAATTAATTAATCTTGAGGCTGATTCCAGTGACTGTAAAAATGCAGGGATCAAGTCTCCCTAAACGCACTTTTTTAAACAATTGATTGTAAAAATAGTATGATGATAAATTTAACATCAAATGCGTAAGGGTTTTGGAGTTGATAAGTTTATCAAACAATTCATGTATAAAAAATATATGTTTGAATAATTTTTGAGTGTTTTCTATACATATCAAAACAAAGAAAAAAAGATCTCTTGGAAGTTTTTTGCAGCTCGTTTTAGAAAAATGTGTGTAACTCAATCTAAACATTTTTTAATTTTTTTCTTTGTTTTCTACAATGAGTTTTAGTTAATTTCGCACAACATTCTAGAACAAAGCTAATTGTTTTACCCACATGCTGACGAGATACAGGCTTGGGATCAAGTGTCCCCGGGGATCAAGTCTCCCCACTCTCCCCTACCCAATTTGGCTCAAAATTGGCACAGTTACTTATTTTTACCTGAAGAATCGAGCCAGGTGGTATCCATGATGGCGATTTTTTATTGTCACCCTAGTGTAGAACTATCAAAATTATATACAGTCTTGTATGGACGAACTTATTTTGCTAAATATCGCTTATTACTAAAATAAAAATTATAAAAAGCTAATTTTACATAAAATTTATCAATTTCAATTGCCGTTCAAAGACAAAACTAATAATTCTATAAAAAAAATCAGCCCACGATCACGCGGTCATCCCAGCCAGGTGTTCATTTCTACAACAAATTCAATCAAAAAATGCACAATGCAAGCCCAACGACAACAGCCCGACAATAAATTGTACAAAATGTGGTCTGTCTCCTTCCAACGAAATTCTTTTATATCAAATTGATCACCTTTCATTTCGCGGCCAACGGGACTGGAAACTCGAGAGTCCACCACAAAAAAAAGGACTCTCCCTCACCCAGGGTTCTCAAATCGCGCACAAAACACCTTTCCCTCTGCCCAATGTTGTGCACGCACGCTCGCTAAACGGTGCAATTAAGAGGTCCTCCTTAAGGGGAAGGACCAATCGAGTCGACCCCCGCCAAACCACCCAGGAAGAGATTCGATCGCCGAGATAAGTCCGATCGATCTTCGCTCTGTTTGGACAACTAGCAGCCAATAAATCGAAGGTTGAATAGAAAACGTGAAGAAAGTCGATCCTTGGAATCTTCCACAGGTTCTGGGTGAAAATAATACAACCCGATTTAGACACGCATAAAGACCGTGCAAAAAAGTTGTAATAGGTTCGATTTTTGAGGGTCCTTTCATTGCTTCATTCATGCTTTGTTCGAGGATCTCGGCTCCGCATTGTCTGCGAACCTCGAATCGATCAGCCGGGGCATAGATCGGTTTGTTAGACTCAATAACTTTGACAAAAATTCTGTCCAAAAAAGCTGTAGTGAGTCATGAAGATACTCCGATTTGACGTGATTCCAAGCGTGATTCATATGAAAAATCACAAAGAAGGTCAGACCAACAGGTCATGTAAACTGATTTTTTTTTTTTTTTTGCTTTTTGGGTGTTTTTCAACGCAAGACGATTTCAAAAACACTCAAGAATCAAAAAAATCAAATTTAGTCTATTGAACTTAAAAAAAAACTCCAGATATGTACAATCAAATTCCTAAAATTAACAGTCAGTAGAATTGAGAGGTTCATGTCAAGAATATCGGTCTATGCTAAGTGCTCCGTTACTTTTACTGTTAAATCTGTCAGAACCAAACAGAATGCGATGCTGTAATTCAAGCTCAATTTGATCTCGGGTTACGATTCAATTTTGTTAGACTATTTCCCTGTAGCAAAATTGAGTCAAAAAGGAAAGAAATGAAAAGTGTTGCAAACCAATTCACGCAAGGGTATCCTCATCAAAAACGCTGCAAAACATAGACAAGAGACAATTCCCGTGTCATGTGATTGTGTGAAAGGTGAAAGGAGAAATGAGAAATGTCATACGAAAATCCAAGTCGATGGGATTTCAGGTGAAAGCAAAATGCGATGGGACAAGATAACTGCTTGTTTTGTGCGTTGCGATGACAAAAGGCAGTTTTTTGCAGTATTTTATAAAACATTTTTTGACACTTTTCAGCTAGTCTCGGTGGGAGTTCTGCGTGAGAGGCTGTAATTAAATGAATGGCTTCAGGGGTGGGATATGGTGAACGGTTGAATGAAAGTCTCGCCAGACAGTTTGGCACCATTTGATCATCGGATTCTGTATTTTGATATAAAGAAAATAAAATCAAGCTCAATTTACTCCTTCCCACTTTAACTTTTTTAAAGAAATGAATTGATAATTGCCAAAATTACAAAATCATTTAATGTTTCCCGTTTAAAATAGTTTAAGATTTATCTGAAACCAATATTCTATTCGATCTGAAACAAATCATTTATTGATTTGAAAATTTACCCACCAGCGTGAAGTAAAATCTTGTAAACACAACATAAACCATTGCAATAACAAAATAAAAATTCTATAAGATCCAAGTAACCATTCATCAAACGAGACTGTCCAGCTGTGAAAGAGTAGCTCATCTTTACGCCAAGTTTAACATCTTCGTACAATATTGTTTAAATTTTCGGTAGTAACAATTTGAAAGGACTGACACAAATTTATTCAAACTTCTTTCTTTTTACTCTTATTTGATTAAATTTAAACATTCAAATTTTCTAAAATTCCAAATTAAATTCATATTTTTTCACAAATTTGTACTCACAAAAGACTATTTTAAATTGTTACCACCCAATTCCTCGATCACCATATCGTTGCAAATAATTGCAACGATGGCCTACTGCGCTGTGTACACGATCCCTGTGGGAGGGCTGGCCCAAAAACAGCTCAATATGTCCCGGAAGAATGGACCTACTGCAGCGGGAGGATTAAATTGCACAAAACAACACTGAATGTGCGCAAATGTAAACAAACACACAAAACGTCACCTCCGGAGGTGCCCGAAACGGGCCTACAGAAATAAAAAAGAAGGCCACAAGCAAACACAATCATCTTCTACTTCCGTTAGGAAGGAAGGTATTGTGAGCTGTCCGTTTTACAGAACGGACGATCAATACCGAGAATCGTCCATCAGGAAGAATTAACTTGTTTTCTTTGAGGTTCCTTGGCCCTGATTGAGGTGACTTTTGGATAACGAAAAAAAAAATTAAGCGAGGTTGGAATTATATGATTTGGCAGAAAAAGGTCAGTCGATCATGTTTGAAATGTTCTTCCGTTGCATTATCCAGAGGGTGAATGCAATTCGAGGAGATCATTGATCAATTAGTACTTATCGTTGAGAGAGGAAGTGAACTTGAATTGATCGTAAATAATTGATTTTTCTACCTTTCATTTTTGGCAGCATGCTACTTGGGAAGTAAGACACACAAAGGGAAAACATGCAGGTGGTCCGAGTATCTTCTTTAAGATATATTGTAGTTGTAGAAGCTCCATTTTTGAAACATGATTTTTAAATAATACATAGAAGACTTCCGTAGTAACAGTCAATAGGGCGAATCTGCGATTGTAAACAAGCAGTATATCCCTTTTGCTCAAGTGACAGTTCACGTCTAGTAAGAGGGGGATATACTGCTTGTTTACAATCGCAGATTCGCCCTATTGAACTGTTACTAAAAACTTATCAAAACACAAATTATCCAGTTCCAAAAATAAATAGTTAGTTATGTACACTGAAACCCGGATGGTTTGATACCCATTGTTCTCAAACGAACAAATTTCAATTAATTCGCGTCAAATCTCTCCAAAATCTTGGGAGGTTGTTTGGGACCCCAAATGGGACCGAAAAAATATATTTATATGATATTAAGTAAAAACAAACTGATTTTGAATTTGTGCTGCAGCCAGGTTTTGGATTTCCTTTCAGATATGTGTTGCATCATAATCCATTTTAAAACAATTATTGCTTTAACTAAGACAGTAACAAAAGTAAGAAAAAACTCAAAAAGACTTGTTGATAATTCATATTTTTTTTAAATGTTTTTTTTAGTTGAACATAAATGCAAGAAATATCTTCATCCAGCGTAAATTTCCTCACTCCAATTTTCCAACCTCCTTTAACAAACCCTCTTTCCCACAGCCTCACGATTTATTCATCACGCATTTTCAGCAAACCCTCCAAAATCTTTACGCTCCCAAAAAGGGCCCAAACGCGACAAAACCCACGGTCGCTCCCTTTTGCATTAAATTCGCCCTTTTCCCTGCTGTATGATATTGCATCTTTCGATCAAAATTGGTCCTTTCTGCGTGCATGTGTGTATATGTCGCGGTTTGCCCCGCACACACAAGCACAGAATCACACCATTAACTCGACAGCGACCATTTTTCCATCACCCTGTCCCTCTCTCTGCTATTGTTGAACGCTTTTGATTCGAACAAATAAATAATAAGCAAATGTGACGATATTTTTCCAAACCACCCCTCGACTTGTGTCGCATGTGTCACACACTTTGACAATTGGGAAAAGAGGGAAAAAGGTCGCGCAGTGTGCCATGCCGAAGGACGCAAAGTTGTGGTTATGTGACGGTTTTTGCGGATCCTTTTGTGTGACGGTGATGCACGTTCAAGGGGAAGCGGGGGAAAGGGAAGAAAAGAAGTTTTATAGCGCGACTATAAATGTATTTTACGGGGAGAGATAGGATAACGAGCGACAAAATGGCAGTTGCACTTTTATTTTTTAGCAACAGAGTGCATCTTGGTGTGAAAAAGTGATGCGCTGGAAATAAAAAAAATCTAGGAGAATAAAGCAATTTGTCAAACTTTGATCAAATTGATTGGCTAGTGAAAAGTTTTGATTGATTGGTTGTTTAAGTAAAATGTAATTACAAAAACCGACTCGGTTCTAAGGCTAGTACGCTGATCGGAAGGAAAGGGGTCAAGAAATGGCTTTACGAACAGCAGAACAAAGGAGAGGGAGCGATTTCTTGGGGCTTTTCTTCACCCTCTCTGGCTTGCTTTAGCTGCCGCTGCTGCCCATTTGATTTTTTTTCTTGACCGGGACCTTCCGAAGTGCGTATAACGCTCTAACCAGGTCCCAGTACCGAAAAGGACCTAATAAAAATAATGTTATGAGAAAATTTTTTCAATTTTATATTTGCTTTAATTATTTTATAATTAATTTTTTTGTTTTAATCATTATTTTTTAAATTGAAATTTTATTATTTATCTGTTTTTGTTTTTTTAAATTTACCGTTTTTGTTATTTTTTTAGTTTATTTTTTTTTTCATTTCTTTAGACTGTTGCAAATATTTTTTAAAGTTTTTGTCACCTCCCTGTTCAAAATTTCCACGAAAAATCAGGGGGCAAATTCTTTTTTTTTATGAAACTTAAATTTTTATGAAAATTTAAGAGGAATCAGTTGAAATTAATTTTATATTTATTCCTCTGCGTTTAGAATAATGTTTAGCATGGTCGGGTTTATACAAAAATTTGTATTTTGGTGAATTTTCGTTGTTGGTAGCGCAAAAGTATTTGTTTTTCGCAAAATTTTATTTTTCGTCAAATCTTAAATTTTTTGAAGGCTGGATGATTGCAAATGAACTGTACAGGTGTATAATGCATTTTGCAACATTTTTTTTTATTGAATTGTTCAAATTCTGGCTTGTAATTTTTATTTTTATATTTTTTTCCCAAAAAATAATCTAATCTACTACCATGTTACACCAGGACATTTCAAAACATATTCGAATCAATCACATTGTAGAGAAAAGCTTCCACATCAATTTCGTTAAAAAAGTCTCATTTTTTGCAATATAAGCATTGATATGCCCATTTTTCTTAAATTAAATGTGTCCTGTTCCAAAATTTCATTCCAATTTTCATTCAACCGCCTACTGAGTTTTTTTATGACCCTAATAAAAATTCCATGTTTTTTTTAAATATCAGTATAACAAATAACGAGATTTTTGAATTTGTTATTATTCTTTTAACATTACAAATCAGAACTTTTCATGATTATTTTTGTTTTTTTCTTAATCCCTTGAAAAAACCCACAATATTTGATTTGAAGGTCCCCGCAAAAAAAGCAAAGCAAAGCAATCCACTTTAACGACCCCCGGGTCTTTTGTGGTCTCTGTTGCAAGTTTCTGCTCATTTTTAGGCGTCCGAAGGTGTGTGGTGAGTCACTTAAAACCTCTTTTACGCTAATGGACCGACGTTTTACTTCCCCACCCGATAGAAGGCGTGATCAGGCAAATCTCGTCTCGAAAAATGCCACCGGGTCCGTCCGGGATTGAACCCAGGCCATACTGGGGTTGAGAGGCTACCACGCTAACCACTGCGCCACCGGACCCGGCCAAAGACACTAACTAACTTGAAATTTTCAGCTTGAAAACTCACTTAGCTTGGATGTTTAATACAGATTAAATATATAATAAAGTGTACAAAAATCTGTCTGACTGATCAGCATAAGATTTTTTAGGTTATTTTATCATTTTTCAAACTCCGTAAAATATTAAATTTTAGAATAGTGGTCCCCGTGAAAATTGCATTTATTTAGCGTGAAAAATCACTAGATAAGATAATCTTGAGTGACGATCAAAAGATAGTTAATGGAAAATATGAGAGCCCAACGAAATCTTAAATCAAGTGGTAAATGTTTTCCTCAGTGTACCCCTAAAAATTACGCGAGACAAATTTTCGACCACCAAAGGCCGCTTCTCAAATTACCGACTAATCGAAAAGATTTCCTAGAACCGTTTCAGCGAAGCAACAAGCAAAAAAAAAAAAGGTCCAATAAATTAGATCATTGATAATGGCCAACACAGAAAACCGCACGAATCACACAATTTATCAATAAATCGCTCCCACGCCAAGGACCAGGAAAGAAAAAAAGTAACTCTCTTTTCTCACCTTTCTTTTTTTCGCGCTGAATGAAAAAGCATCGATGAATGAATAAACTGAGGGAGACTAGGATACCTGACCTGATCTGATTTATTGTAAAAGACTTGATTCACGCAAACAAAAAAGAATCAATAATTTCAAGTGAAATTTCCATCATTTCACTCGCTGCGACGGGCTCTTTTTCGATTTGGCCGAGCCAGACTGTCTGGCAAAGTTGGTTGAGCTTTTTATTTGGGCTTCATTCATAAGTTGGCTCGGACAAGTTGAATTCCTTCTTTCGCTTGTTGTTTTGTTTCATTCAGCTTTTTGTTCCACGCCACATTTTTCCAAGTACAAATTTGGGAAAGGATCGAAGCAGGAGAGGGTCATAAACTTGTCGTTTTGTCCTGGCTGGACCTTAAGAATTTTTGAGGGAGGCCAGGTCCAAAAGGATGGTGCTGGACAGAGAGTTCGCGCGAGACGAGAATATTGATACTCTTTCGTTTCGGGTTGCTTTTTTTTTTTACTTTGACCTGACCTGGACCAGAGGTAAGAAGGATCCTTTTTTTTGTAAAGTGGAACGAGGACCATTAATAGGATGAACAGAATGACAATAAAAAGGCGTGCAAAAGTCCATTCATTCTGGCTGGATGGAAGAAGCCCCGGTTGGCGTGGGACAGATCTGTCCCACGGTTTTACGGTTCTTGCGCAAGATTTATGGTTTGAATTTTTGAACGTTTTATCCGTGATTTTATTACATTGAATCTCGATTTGGTATATTTTTAAAACAAACTTACCACGAAGTTTATCTCTCAGTTAAATGTATTTGGCATTTTCAGAGCTAGATAATTTATCAAACAAAAAAAGGAAATTTTCATATGCTGTGCTGATACATTGAAGCCTCGATTAACATCCAAAGCTTCGATTATCAAAAAAAAAAAACTACTAAGAAGCTTTGGATAATCGGTCATGAAAAACCTAGTGAAAAACCCCTTTTTGAAATTTTGGCGAGGATTTCGGATAATTGAGTTTAATCTGTATAATGTCCAGACTCGATTTACCGAAGACCTCAGAAAAAATCACTTCGGATAATTGAACCACGAAAAAAAAACAATGGTTTTGATGTCTTGTTTTCGATCGTTGCACTTGCATATGACCTCAAACATGCTCTAAAATAGATTAGAATTTTTATATCCAAGAGTGCAGTGATTAAATTTAAAAAAAATGTCTTTGGTTTTCTATTAGGCAATCAACAACTCTGGAGCAACATTTGAAAAGGGCGCATAAGCATTTTGACAGCTGCAACTATTTTGCAAATTCCAAGACAACGAGTAACTATTTAGCAAACCCCGAAGTGTTGAGAGGTAGCTGGGTATGCCAGCTATAGTTTTACACTTCGAGTTTTGTGAAAAGTTTCCAGAAGCTTGAGAATTATCAAAATAGTTCAAACTGTCAAAATGCTTATCCGCCCTTTTCCGCGTGTTGATCAAAAACTTAAATTTTTAGCAAAAAAATGCACTTAATGCACTCTACCTAATTTTAAAACCACAGTCTCATTTAAAAATAATAGAAATTGTTTAATTCGGCTCTTTCCAAATGCAAGTTGGAAATACACTTTTTTTTCAAAAAAAATGAGACTTTTTAAGACATTTCAAATCGGATTAATATATTTAAGGTACAGTCCAGACTCGATTATCTGAAGTTCGAATGTAGTAAAAAAAAAAAAGATTTGTCACTTGTGGATGGCGTCTAAATAAATATTTGTCTCAAAAAAAAATAAACAATTTAATGTCGCTGTTTTTACATCAAAACCCCGATTTAATATCACCAGAGGTGAAATAGAGCCTTTCTTACAAAATGATGAAACTCCGAAAAATATATTGGTGCAATTAATTTTTCAGAAACATAATGATACCACCCAGTGAGAATTTGACCTAAAGCTTCGAATCTTTTTACCTTACTAAACCTCGAATGCCATATTTTTTTTTAATTTCAGAGGTACATTATGGGTCGCAAGATAATTATTGGATTGTTTTTCCAAAATCAAACCTAAGAAAGGCAAAACCGTATACTTATGAAGTTTCAGTTAAAAATGAATATCTTTTCACAAATTTCAAGTGAAATTTCAAATAAAACATAAATCATTCGGTGAAAATATCCCACTACATGAATTAATCAAACTATCCTTCCACGTTTTGAAGGTGCAAAATGCCTCATCGCTCAAAACGAAAAGGAAGACACCCTCCTCCATAAATTCTATTCAAATGGCTGAGAAAAATTGCCTTTTCTTGTTCAAATAGACTCGCACTCCACAGGTTATTGCATTATTGCGCCCTTTCTAGGTTTGTGGGCGAAAAATGTGTGAAAATTTCTCACCCGACGTGTCGTCGTCCAAAGATGACCCAGGGTGCGTTATTGTGCAAGCAAATTATGCCATTTGGACGATTTTCACACGGTGTTAGTTCAATATGCTTAACAGAATCAAGTTTGTTGGTTTCTTGACACAACATCTCTAGTTTCCATGATTATTTGTCAAGATTTCTCAAGAAAATTTCAGTTACAACTTCAAAAAGAAACACATAAAATGTCGAAAATTATGGCAGCCTCCATTATGGCAAACGCGCCATAATTCGCTCCTGTGAAAAAAAGTAATCTTGCTCCAAATTGCATTCCCACATTTTTCCCCCAAATTTCTTCGGAAGCGATTGTTTTCAAAACTTATTCTTTCGAAATTCACCTAAATCCATTAACTTTTTATCCAGAAATTTGTCGCAGCACCACCCCCTGGGGACAATCATTAAAGTGAATGCGTCTCGCTTGTCATCAAACCCACTTTTCTCTTCTCGCAATGCTCTTTCCTATTGGGTTCGACGAGTTTGACTTTGCAAATTCTGGAGAAAAAAAACACAGAAAAAAAAAACAGGTAGCAGGTAGATCGTCTTTCTCCAAGCGCAAAAAAAAGTCCTTTGATGCTGTGCCGGCCCGTCGGCAAAAGATGACTCGAAACGGCTAGGATACTTTTGCTTATGCTAATGCTAATTGCTGTGTCGGTGTTGAACTTTGTCGGCATGTTTTCTTTTGTGCGTGAATTTTTTCGCACCGTTTTATTTTATGAACTGTGAAGTTATTTTTATGTAGCGACAAAATCACCGTATGGGGGCATGAGCTTTTGTAACGTCATAATTGAAAAGGAGAAATAAGTGATAATGATTGTAACGACATCAGAGGACGAGTCTAGTAATTCGCAATGAAATCTGGTTCCAATTTATTGACAGGAAAGTATGCCTTCTATGAACTGTATACAACTTTTCTTTTTTTATAAAAAAAAAAAAAAAAACATTGTTTGCCTGATCTTATGTTGTCGTATCCGGTGCGCGGGACGTGATGTCGCGTGGGAACCTACGGCAGGACCACGGAATCAGCGCACGATACGCAAATAAAACACAGTAAATATAACAAATTGTAAAACGCGTGTATTCTTGTTAAGATCCGGAAATAGAATGAAATGGCACAACAAACTATCTTGAAAGCTAGCATAAAATATTGACGCGCTGTCCTGCGTCACATAGTGGCAGACTGGCAGCCACTTGTGAGCCAGCGACGTGCGGAAAGTGGGGGCACTCCGCGCACTGGTTCTGTCCACAACCATAGAATAGAGATAGGTAGAATTGCCACTCATTTACCGACCGGGGGACAAAACTGTGCTGCCTAACTGATGCCAGCGGCGAAACGGGGAACTACAACACCCTGCGCATAATACTGTCAAGAATGTGGAGAACTGGTTGGCACATATATATTATTAAAAATTTAAAATGATTAAAACACATGGAAAACAAATCAAAACAATTATGAAAATTCAAGATAAATGCATCCATTAACTAGGATATTTCTTTTAAAAGAAGATTAAATTATATGTAATTCGCATCAGCATCCTTTTTTTCAAAATTTCAAGAATATGCCAAATAAGTTGACATCCGTTTTCACTTCTCCAAAACATCTGTTTTGTCATATTGACATTTCGCTGTTGCTGTCAAACCAAGTGAAGAATCGGAGGAGGAAAAGGCTATTTTGCCGTTACGGAGGAAAAGTGATTGTGGTGTTCCAGCTTGAAGATTCCGAGGAAGAAACCCGGCCACGCCGTGTGAGGCACAGTGCTTCCGGCGGCGCTCGTTGGATTTTGCAGTTTCGGAGTGAAGAAAAGTGGTCGTGGAGCGCTGGTGGAGGTTCTGAGGAAAAAACCACTTTGTTCAACTCACTCGCTTCTCGTCGACCAACCTGACCAGCAAGGCCACCGCACTCCAATTTTAACCGCAATTTGTGCCCAATCCTGACGTTCAACCGCCTCCACTGGTCTCGTCTTTTCATCCAGCTTCCAAGCACCATTTCACATTTTTGATCGCCAACTGAATGTCAACAAGCCTTTTTTTTCAATCTGTCACTGTCAAACAAAACGCACCCTCCAGAATGCACAGGGCAGTTCCATCAAAAAGCCCAGTGCGCATTTCGACTGAAGTTCCCCGTTTCGAGCAGTGGTGGCGCTGTCGGCAGTGTCGCTTGACGTTTACAAGGGGGAATCGGCAAGTGGCAATTCTACCTATCTCTATTCTATGCCACAACACATGTTAAACATCAAAGGTACACTCAAAGTAAAAAGTATCCTTTTTTCAAGTTCACCCGTCGTCACCCTTTAAAAGGGTATCGAAAATGTACTGAATTTGACATACACTCAAAGCCCGACCATGGTAATTTTAAGAACATTTGCTAAAAATGCTGCTTATTAAATTAAACGTGGCTTTTCAGCAAAAGTGAACGCAAATATGGTAAAATGTACCATGCTTCCAAAAAAATGCATGGTAGCAATTACGAAATGATGATCATTCTCTCCATATTGGCGGGTTAAAATTACCATGCCGCTCACGACATAGTAAAATTGACTGCGCATATCAGTCAATCCAAGCACAGAATGTTTTTAGCAAAAATACGTCGGTGCGTGTTCTCATTTTAACCCTACAATATGGTAGACACTACCATGGTTGGGTTTTCAGTGTACCCTTTTAAAAGGGTGACGCCGGGTGAACTTTAAAAAAGGATAGAAAGTATCCTTTTTGAGGATTGAAAGTACCCTTTTGAGGGATACTTCTGACTTTGAGTGTAGTGAACTCACCTCGCCAATCAAGATACAAACTATTGCTTTCAGTCAACCGGTGAAAATAAAACAGGCCATGGTTTCAACATTAGTGTTGAATATATCTAAGTACACGGTATGGCGGAAGCAAAATATTATAAATCATTATGGCCCATGGGAGATTTATACGTAAAAAGTTTTGTTTTGTTTTTATAATATTTTATTTGCGCCATACCGTGAAGTATAGACAATATTTTTTGTGAGAATAAACTTTTTGCCGTTGGAATTCTAAAAAATCAAATTATTTTTAAACAAGCCCAAACATGCAAATTGTCAAATGTATTTCAAACTTTTTTAGCTGAACAGACTTCTATTTCCATATAATATTTGATTTGACATATCGACACTACGGGAGCGAATGACCCATAGGGTTAAAGTTCCCCCAATAAAATCAACAACAACAAAAATATCGACACATTTCTTCTGGTCGAAAATGTCTGATGAATTAGACTGACTTCATATTTCTTTAAAATTGTTGATCGAAACCCAATATAAACCTCACTCAATAATGATTAATTTAAAAAATGGCGTTGGTTTTTGACAAGCAGAAATGAAAAATTTGTGTTAACAAAAACGGGATGGCAGTGTACACCAAATCAAATATTCCGAGAGAAACGCGTTTAATGTTTATTCCAAATCTTCGTTAAAGGAAATTTATCATAAGAATGGTATATTAGCCGTTTGGTCCAAACACTTTTTTCGTGAAATTCAAATTTCAGAGGATGCGTTTGAACATCCTCTACCATATTTCTATTTTGACAAAAGTGGATATCAGCCGTTTTTTTTTCAATGATGGGCAAATTATAACATAACCTAATTAGGTGACGCTTAGAAAAAATCGAAAAAAATAAATTGAATATATACCTAAAAGTAGCTATAATTTGAAAACTGTAGATTTTATCAAATCAAATGTTGTACTTTACTCCAATGAAAAATCGCACTGCACGGACCGGTGGCCGGAGTACAGGCCACCGGAAATCCGGATTTTTGAAAAAGTATCAGATTTATTCAATTGTGAACTGATACGCTTTCTTCTACCATGAATTGTCATGCAAAACAATCCTAGAATAACATTAAATACCATAGGACCCATCGGAACCGGTTCCACCGATCTCCGGTGGCCACATCCGGAACCTGTAGTGGGGAACAGCATAAACTAGTCGTGCGACGTATCAAACTTCTTGATTTTGGATGGAATAAAATTTCAAGATGTATTTTTGTCTCTTTGACCGGTTCCCAGGTTCTCCGGTGGCCACATCCGAAGATCATATTTGGCAAATTCCTGAAACCACTCTTGCGACATATCGAACTTCATGATTTAAAAAAAGAGGAGTGTATAACTCATGTCCCCATCCAAAATCAAGAAGTTTGATACGTCGCATTACTGGTTAACACTGTTTCCCTGATAGGTTCCGGGTGTGGCCACCGGAGATCGGTGGAACCGGTTCAGATGGGTCCTATGGTATTTAATATTATTCTAAAATTGTTTTGCATGACTTTTTATGGTAGATGGAAGCGTATCAGTTCACAATTGGATAAATCTGATATTTTTTCCAAAAATCCGGATCTTCCGGTGCCTGACCTCCGGCCACCGGTCCGTGCAGTACGATTTTCATCGGATTATTGTTCTGGTGCAAAAACGAAGCTTTAAGTGTATAGCAATCGACGGTTTGCGCGATGTCATGTTGCGGTAATTTTTTGGGCCCTTTTTTCCCACTGTGCTATGCTTCCGATCAAAATTTCGTACCTGCTTTGCTACGCGCAAATTGTTGAACTTTCGACATTCTTGTGAAATGTTTATTCTTTGAAAATTGCAATAGGATTGAACAGTTTTATAAACCTTAAGCATTTCTTGGCATGAAGCAACGCATAAATAATGATTTTGAAGGTTAACGAGAGTTTATGGGTTTGATTCGGTGGCAAATTTACTCTCCATGCGGTGGGGAAAACGAAGTTTTTTTAAGGTGGCAAATTTGATCTCGCTCGATATTCATACGACGGATTTTTCGAACATGTTTATAACACAATAAGGAACAAAGGTGTAGCGAAATTTATCTCATTTTATTCTCCCAATTCTCGGAGCGCCAGTCTGTTTATTCTCTACTATTACAACTATATCAAATACGATCTCAGCCTTGAAGCAGCCGTCCCAGATCGCGCAGGTCGCACGTGGCTTGTTGTATGGACTAACTATTTTTTTAAACTAGAAAATACGAAACAAAACAAAATGCCCCTCTCCGTCGTCTACGGCTGCGTCATCTCCATCGGGTTCGCCTCCTCCTGCAGCTTGATCCGGTCCAGGGCCTTCCGCCGGTCGGTGAAGCGGTGCAGCTTCATCCAGACCCGGAGGCCCCACTCCATGACGAGGACGGAGGTGAAGAACTCGGTGTATTTGCCGGAGTCCTCCTTAGGGACCAGCTCCCGCTCTAGCTTTTTCATCATGGCCCACTTTTGGTCCTCGGTCAGGGCCAGCGTCACGTCGGTAAAGTAGCACAGGTTCTCCTCGCTCTGCCACTGGCGCTCCGTCTTGTCGCGGTACGTCTCGTGGATGTCGAGCAGTTCGCGCTCGTACTCGTCGTACGTGGCGACCATCTCGTCCACGGTGAGCGCGCCGGTGGTGCTGTGTGGGAGGGGGGGAAATTATGGATTAGTGAAAATTGTTTGGGGGGTGTGGGGTCAAACACTTACAGGTACGGAACATCCAGCAGGGTCTTATCTTCGGGCAGCAAGAGATCGATTTTGTCCAGGGCTGCAATCTGCTGTCGCACGGCTTCGTTCTCCTTTTTGAGCGCTTCCCGATCGACGGGCTGTCGAATGGCCGGCACTTCCTTCTTGGCCGCTTTCTTCTCCTTGGCCGGTTTGGACGATTCGCCGGTGGCCTCCTTTTTGATCGTCGGCTTCTTCGTGTCCTTTTGCAGCCATCCGTCCAGACTTTCGTTCATCTTGGTTTTGGCCGTCTCCTTGCGGCGTCGCTTGCCGCCGGCGGCGGCCTTTTTGGAAGTTTGGGAAGAGGACGCGTTATCCTTCGATTCGGGCGAAGTGATGTCGAGGTTGTAATCGATGTTGTTTTTGGGTTTGCGGTCCCGCATGGAGCGGCCGTTGGTGGGAACTTCGTCGCTGCTGCTCCCGATGAGCTCCTTTGCGGGGGATTCTTCGCTGAAGAGGTTTTCGTCGCTCATGTTGCCGTTCGATTTGGCGACCTCCCGGGAGTTTCGCTTGGCCACGGGGGTGAACCTAGAGGGAAGATCCGACTCCTCCTCCTCTTCGTCGTCCGAGTTGCCAAAGATTTCGGCCTGGCGGCGTCGTTTGGACACGACAGGTTTGCGGCTCTCCGAGGAGCTGGACACGACGATCGGTTTCACGTCAACCGGCGAGTCCTTTTTCTTACGGGGCGTCTTCATCGTTGCCGGAACGTACGCGACGGAGTTGGAGTCCTCCTGGCTCGAGCTCGGCGTGTACGGATCCGGCACGCATTTGACGGTGTCCTCGATCCGGGATGGCTTGTACCGACCGCTGTTCTCCGGACTTGTTCCGTTCAGCGCCGTCGGGACGTACTCCGAGTGGGACGTCGACGACGAGCTCGTCTTCACCGGTGCCGGAGTGTACTCCTGGCTCGCGGACAACGCCAGCAGCGCTTCGTTCTCCTTTTGCATCTTCTCGATCTTAAGTCTCTGCTCTTGCATCTCCTGGAACCCTTCCCGCGACTCGTCCTTAATCCGGACCACCAAACATCCCGGATGTAGCTTCTTCCCGTTCTCATTGAAGATTATGTTCAAATTGTCCCGATAGTTCTCGTCCTTGAACTCGTACCGAACGACGAAGAACGGCCGCTCCTCCACCCGGTACAGGTACTCCTTGTCCACGATGGCCCGCACCGATTCCCGCCGCAAGCCGCCGCCCTCGCCAAACTGCTTCCGGCATAGCTCGCCCAACTTGCGGTAAACCGCCTGCCAAACATCCAGCGGAACATTTTTGTTCTCCGGTCCGGCCGAATCCCACAGCTGCTGCTCGCCAACCCGATCCGGTGCCACCTCCAGGACCAGCAGCACGAATCGCTTCCCGATCTGCGGCAAAATAAAAAGTGGTCAACAGCTGCGCAACAGGTTCGTTCCCCCTACCCCACCCCACCCACACTTGCCTTCAGCTTTTCGATGATCTTCGAGGGGAACATTTTGTTGGGTGGCCGATGTTGTTTGGAATCGACGGCCGCTAGATCATAGCAAGCGGATTGCGAATCTATATCGGAACGCCTGCTAAGCGCGATTGCCGGGAAGGTTTTGAATCAACAACGCGACAACTTTTTTTTGTGTGTTTGTTTTGACGATTGACGTTGACCGCCACAGTTGATTATGCTCAGGGTGGTCACATCAGGGAAAAAACGATAAACCGGGAAAAGTCGGAAATTTTATTCCACTGAAGATATTGTGAAGGCAGACAAAAATCAAAATACGAGCGCAATCCGCTTACATCCTTACCAGAAATCATGATTTTTTGAGTTCAATATCCCACTTTTCATACGAGTTTTTGAGTTCAGGTACTACAACCATAAAAATGGTTATATGGATTGAACTAATAAACTCGTATGAAAAGTGGGATATTGAAGGATTTCGTAGAGAATTGCTCTTTTAGCGTTGATACAACAAAAATCTTGATTTTCAAATCAACAAAACGTTTTGTTGATTCAAATATGCCTTATTTTAAAAAATCGTCAGTTTTTGATTTTTGTATTTTTTATAAAAATATATTTTCAAAATCGGGTTCGTCATGTACACGGGATATTTCATGAGAGTTTTCATCCAAAAATTTTCAAAGACAATTTGGTCCGTTCAATCTCGTGATATCGTGGCACCCGAAAATCAACTCGGAGTTTCGAGAAAAAAACACTCACAAAGTTTGACAGTTTGCTTTGCGCATGGCAAAACTTCAAACTTAAATCGTCTTCTACTCATTTTAATAATGAGATATCTTGATGAAACTAACTCGGTAAATGAACTTCTTGATTAAAGAATTCGACAACATTTTTTCCGCTAGGTTTGCTATTGTTCCAGCGGTGTTCGAAATGACAGCCTACATACATTTTGAGCAGTTTTAAGGGAAAAAATGCGTTTATAATTAAAAATTAAACATTTTCAGAAAAGTGTTGCATTGTAAAGTGTGGCAATTTCGCTAACGATCATAATGCGTGGTGATTTGTATTGATTATAATTGTGACTGGTATTTTATTTAAACGATTTTTCTAAAAAGATGATCGATATTTTGGATATTTAACTTGAGTTAAATGATGCAAAAGTTGGAAATAATGATAAAATGCAATTTAAAAGTGCGGTTTAAACATTTTTTCTTCCTGTTAGACCAAAATATTGAGTTTGAAAATACTTTTTGGTGATTTTTTTGGATTTCACTAAATTTCGAGAAATTGGTCATTTTTAAGAATATTATTGTATAGTAATATGACTCTAATAGTTTTTTGATAAATTCGAGAAACTGGTCATTTTTTAAAAACTTTTTTGCAGTAATATGACTCTAATAGTTTGTTTCATCTATAACACACTATAAAAACGAAACCCCTTTGCTAATTGAACCAAATTTGCATAATTTTTTCAAAAGAGCATTTCGGTAAATTTGAGGAAAAAAAGCATGAAAAATGTACTCAGCCCCTTTGATTAATACATCATTCGATTCGTTTATGCGATTGCCACACTTTACAATAACTTTCATCGATGTGAAAAAAAAATTAAGTGAAATAAAAATCAAAAACTGCTAAAAAAATATATTTCCAAGCAAGGGGTAGCACAGTAAGTGATTTTGAGAAAATTTGAATAGAATAATTCAATTATTGAGTAGTCAAAGTGCACGTGTTTCTGATGGGGACCCCAAACTTCATGCATCTCCTCGAGTTGAGCATGCGCAGTCATTTTTGTAAATTTTTGTAGGTCGGTGTTACTCTTGGGTAAAAGTTGAAAACATACGGATCTTCTTGAGAAAACAAATAATTAAAAAAAAACCTGGAAAATTCTTTTTGGTCTCGGAAGAATCCCGGGAAAAACCTGGAAATTTGAAAATTGTGAACCACCCTGATTACACACAGGGTCGACATTCGAAAATCACCACGTGGGTTCGTCGTCGCATTAAATCAAATTTTGACAGCTGTTAAGTAATCATCATCATCGATCGAAAAGAGAAATAATGTGATCCGCGCGGTGACGGCGAAAATCGTGAATTTCGGTGATTTTTCGTGAATTTGCGTAACTTTTTTGGTACAACACGAGTCGCGACGTCCAATACAACCCGTTTCAAGTCCAAACCGTGTCGGAAAATGAGTTGAAACGCCGCATCGAGAGCGCCGACGAATTTCGCAATCGCGACCATAAAAAGAACGCGAAGAAATGTTACGAACGTTGTTCTGCCGGAAGTGGCAACCGGTCCACCGGCAGCTGCACGGCCAAAGATTGGTGCTGTGCGGCCGGCCACTCGTTGCAGGAGCGACCTCGTTGCGACACGACGGTTGTTTACCTGTGGAGAGAGCAAAGTGCACCGGAATCCGACCGCTGGATGCGCCGCGGTGGCCACTTCCGACCGGAACCGGCAGTTTAGTGTTAAGGAATTTTAGTAGTCAAGTTAGCGATAAGGATCGAGGTGGCGCGCTGACGACGCGGATTGTGCAGAGTCCGTACGCGCGGTTGATGCGGCTGGACCGGCCGATCGGATCGTGGCTGCTGTTTTGGCCGTGCGGCTGGAGTATTGCGCTGAGCGCACCGGCCGGATGCTGGCCGGATCCGGTGATGTTGGCGCTGTTTGGAACGGGGGCGTTTATTATGCGGGGCGCAGGTTGCACCATAAACGACATGTGGGACAGGGACATCGACGCCAAAGTGGCACGAACGAAGAGTAGACCGCTGGTGGCGGGGGAACTGACCCAGCTGGACGCTTGGATGTTCCTTGGGGGGCAGTTGGCCGTTGGTCTGCTGGTGCTGCTCGAGTTGAACTGGTACTCGATTGTGCTCGGGGCGAGTTCCCTCGGGCTGGTAATCGTCTACCCGTTGATGAAACGGATCACGCACTGGCCGCAGCTCGTCCTCGGGATGACCTTCAACTGGGGAGCGTTGCTAGGCTGGAGTGCCACGACCGGTTCCGTTCAGTGGTCCGCCTGTCTTCCGCTTTATCTGGCCGGAGTTTGCTGGACCATTGTCTACGACACGATCTACGCCCACCAGGACAAAGTGGACGACGTTCTGCTGGGCATCAAATCGACGGCGATTCGCTTCGGGGACAACACGAAGCTGTGGCTGACCGGGTTTTCAACGGCCATGCTCGGAGGACTCGTCACGTCCGGAATCGTTTGCGACCAGACCTGGCCGTACTATTCGGCGTTGGGCATTATTTCGGCGCATCTCGCACATCAGGTAAGCTCCCCGTGGGTTCTAAACCTTGCAATTTGATCATAAACAACACTCCCCACCTTCAGATCTACTCGCTGAACATCCACAACCCGACGGATTGCGCCAACAAGTTCATCTCGAACCACCAAGTCGGGCTAATTTTGTTCCTTGGAATCGTATTGGGCACCCTGTACAAAGGCTATTCAAACAAGACCGCTTCATCAATCGTCACCCCTGGTCCCACCTCAGCACTCTTGATGTCCAACCAAACCAAACCAGGAACGACCGGAGTTAACCGCAACGTGGCCGTTTAACGGTCAAACGCATAAACCAAGAATTTTCTTTTTTTAAACGCTTCTTCTTTATTCTGTAAATAATTTATGAAATTTGTACAGCTTTAAGGTGCATGTGTCGTGTCTAGCTGGATTAGGAATAAAAACCTTACTTTGATTTGCCAAAAAGTATCGCTCAGGAAAATCGGAAACGGACTCTTTCTCTAGTGGATTCCACCGAAAACTGCCCTCGGCTCTTTCTAATAGTAATAACTTACAAACAAATTTATTCCCCGTTTTTGTAACAATAGAGAGTGAGAAAAACAAAAAAAAATCACCAACAACCAACGTTCACTCTTCATCCCGCTCCTCGTTGGACTCGTCCGAACCGTCGTCGGAATGTTCCCCGTCGCCATCGCCATCCGGGTCGTAATCGTCGCTGTCGCTGGCCGAACCGAACAAACTCCGTCCGTCGTCGTCGTCGCCTCCACTCTCGGTGTCATCGTCGGCGCCCACGTCGTTGATGATGGCCGCCATCAGGACGTCCCGCACAAACTGGTTGTCCCGGCGGAGGCGGCCCAGTGTGGGCGGTGGAGGGGGAACGTGGATGACCGGCACGCGAACCACGTTCACCGGTTGCGCCGGCCGCACGACGGAGGCTGTAACGAGTAACGACCTGGCGGGAGTTAGGTTGCGGGTGGCAGGATTTAAATTGATGATGTTGGTGAATTTATTAGCCCTCTCTCTAACATGAAAAAAAATAAAAACAACATCTCAATGATCAAACGGGGACTTTCTCAACAGCAGCGTCCGATTTTATTTGAGAATAAAATTACCGACCAACTCCAAACTAAACTTATTTAGGGAACCCGTGGAGATTTTCCCTTATCCCCTTAAAAAGTGGAGCATCAACACTTCCCATCTTCCAATTTTCTCTACTATCCGCTAAAATCACCGTCTCCAAGCGAAGCGAACTAACTTGAATTTTGCTCATTTATTAAATACCTGACGCGATTGCAAAAATAACGCATTTCTTAAGAGCGAGTCCACGAACAGGGCATACCCCTTTGTATGGGACGTCGTTTGGACCTCATCAATCTGCCTGAAATTTTCTGGGGTTGTTTGTACATATGAAACTAGCTTCTGGCCAAAATATGAGCACTCTTGGTCAACGGGAAGTGGAGCAAATCGGGGCACAAAGTTTGAAGGTTCAAAAACGTCCAAAATCTTAATAAGGCTGTAACTTGAGCAAACCTTAATTAAATTTAAAAATTCAAAATGCATCTGAAAGGGCTTAAAAAATGCAACAAAATGCAGGGTGAAGCATCCCAATTGGTTGAATCTAAAGGGAGTTATTGGCATTTTAGTGAAAAAATAGCATAATTTTCAAACTCAAATAAAAAAGTGTTCCATCCAGATATCAACTCGGTTCGACCTGCAGCTTGTAGGGGACATCTGGGACTACCATCTGAAACTGAGAACGCTTTGGGTAAGGCAGTTTAACATATTAAATAGACACTTTTACTTTTAGTGGTTTTTTTGGTTGTAAATTTTTGCTCGGAGGACCCCTCAGATCACATTTTCTGGTAATAATTTTATCATATTCGTGTTCCTGAGACAATTTCACAATAGAACAATGCATAAAAATGTTTATTTTCATCCATTTTAACCCTTTAAAAAATAAAAGTTTAAAAAAAAACTTTGATTCACATTTATTGAAAATCGAGTTCGTTTCCAAGGATACTAGATGACACCAGAAAAAAAGCATCTTCTTTAATTTTTTTAGCTTTCATTTTTTAAAGGGTTAAAATGGATGAAAATAAACATTTTTATGCATTGTTCTATTGTGAAATTGTCTCAGGAACACGAATATGATAAAATTATCACCGGAAAATGGAATCTAAAGGGTCCCTCAAGCAAAAATTTACAACCAAAAAAATCACTAAAAGTAAAAGTGTCTATTTAATATGTTAAACTGCCTTACCCAAAGCGTTCTCAGTTTCAGATGGTAGTCCCAGATGTCCTCTACAAGCTGCAGGTCGAACCGAGTTGATATCTGGATGGAACACTTTTTTATTTGAGTTTGAAAATTATGCTATTTTTTCACTAAAATGCCAATAACTCCCTTTAGATTCAACCAATTGGGATGCTCTACCCTGCATTTTGTTGCATTTTTTAAGCCCTTTCAGATGCATTTTGAATTTTGAAATTAAATTGAATTTTGCCAAAGTTATAGCCTTTTTAAGATTTTAGGCGTTTTTGAACCTTCAAACTTTGTGTCCCGATTTGCCCCACTTCCCGTTGACCTAGAGTGCTCATATTTTGGCCAGAAGCTAGTTTTATATGTACAAACAACCCCAGAAAATTTCAGGCAGATTGGTGAGGTCGATGCGAGATGGGTATGCTTTGCTCGTGGACTCGCTCTTAAGGAGATATTAGACTATGACATACGGGGGGATGGCAACCCTATTCCGACCAAAGCAAACTGACAACAGTCGACATTAGCACGGTTGTCAAATGAGAGCCCACAACAAAAGCACTAGCTGTCAAATGGTAGCCCATAACAAATCATTGTTTGGGTTTTTGATTTTCAAATTTTCCGCAATTTAAACGATAAATTCCTCACACGAAAACACGTGAATTGTGTTGCTGATGGCTAATTCTATCATATTTTTGTAAATTCCATCCCAATATTGGCTGAAAATTCATATCGAAAAAAGTGATTTTTCTGTTTACCCTTTTTTGCTTTTTTTCTTTTGGTCGACAAAACAGTGCGCCCGTACACTCAGAATCGGCATTACACATTTTCCAGTTTGCTTTTACACATTTGCATGGGACTTTTGAGTTCAACCAGGATAATACACTTCGTGTAACCATAGTAATATGTATAATACTGATTGTCAGTGTTTGTTTTCTGAACTTCCAAGATGGCGTCTTCTTCGCTACCCCCTGATGACATACAACCTCATACTTTTTCGTGTTTGACAGTTTACCAAACAAAGCAAAATAAATGCAGGCTGACGTTTCTGCAAACAAATCTTGAGTTTTTTTTGATTAGGTCCTATAAACATATGAAAGACAATAGTTTATTGGTCCTTTTCAAAAAAAACTCTGGAAATGCAGGCAAACTGCCAAAAGTGTAATACCGTCTTTATGGAGAGAATTGTCAAACTGCCACTCGTATTGGGTACCCCATTGATAAATCTCAGAGATTTTTTTTTTTTTTTTTTTGAATAAATCAATTTGAGTATTTTTTTAAACTTTTCAAATATTTGAAATACATTTCGGACTTGATTATTCGAAATGTTTGGCAAAATTAACTTCGGATTAAATCGAATTAGGAAAAATAATATGTTTTTTTCGTTGTCTTGTTTTTGGGTCGTTGAGCTAAAATGTGTCCAAAAATGCTCTCAA
The DNA here is from genome assembly GCF_016801865.2 of Culex pipiens pallens. Classification (NCBI taxonomy): domain Eukaryota; kingdom Metazoa; phylum Arthropoda; class Insecta; order Diptera; family Culicidae; genus Culex; species Culex pipiens. Next base: position 129,564,527 of record NC_068937.1, read on the forward strand.
GTGATTTGTAAATTTCAAATCCCAGATGGCGGTGATGAAAAATTGGGAAAATGCATTTGATAATTTTACGGGCAAGCAACCACTGAAATTTTACTAAACCCTGATTGCGATGTTAAAAGTGAGAGATTTTTTTTTTTTAATCAAATCAAAAGTTATTTAGGAAATTTTCAACAGGTAAATACTATTACTAACGTGTTCTGCATTTTGATTTCAATATAAAACATTGGTTATTTTAATATCTTTTAAGTTAATCGTATTTTCTAATATTTAACATGAAATTTAAAGAAAACTTTCAGATATTTTTGAAGTTTAAAAAATGTGAAATGACTTCCACCAGCTAAAAAATGACGCTTTTCATACAAATAATCACATTTTGAGTGAAAACAAAAAAATTGCAGTGATTTTCAATTATCTAAATTCGGAAAATTTGCAGTGATCAATAACATCAAAAAACAAATATTTTGCGCATTTCACTTTTCATGAGAGACTTTCCGTTTCCTGACTGACTTAATAATAAAAATAATGTTTTTTTTATAGATTTTCATGCTTTTAACATCAAATTCGAGTTCTGCGACCCAGTCTAAGTCAAATTTGAGTAGCAAAATTAATTATAAAATGCATTTTTTAAATATTTCATCGCCGCCATTTTGGCCGCCATCTTAGAATAAACAATTCTTAATCACTTTATTGTAGTTTAGGGGTTATATAGTACGGTATGCTGATCGGAAGGAACGTGGTCAAGAAATTATGCGTGTTCTTTTCGTGAACCCCCCCAAGAAAAGTTGACAGTTCGGTATGAGCGCGTTTGATGGTGGCGCGCTTGAGGTTCTTTGGGGGAAAAAATGAAAAGATCAAAAATATTAAAAAGTTAAAATTAAATAGATTAAAAATGTTTATTCAAAAACTTTAAACAACAATTATTATTTATAAACAAAATTGAGAAATCAAAAATTTAAAATTACTTCAAAAAAACGTTACTTAATCCACCTTTAGGTGGTTGGTGCCTTCCTCGCATTCATTAAGTGAATACACTACACAGCCTCAAAATAGTGTATAAATAACACTTATTTTTTATCAAAATATCTGAGATCCGGCCTCAAGAAAAGTGCATTAAAAACACTAAAGTACTTATAACTTTTGATAGGGTTGTCAGATCTTAAATCTCTTGGGCTCGTTGGAAAGGTCTTTCAAATACCTTTCTAACAATATATGACATGACGGGTTTTCTTACAAAAACCCCCCTTTTTACAATCTTCCGATGTTTAGCTAAAACCGTTATTTTAGCATAACTTTTGAAGTACTTTTCTAAACTTCATAATATTAACTAGGGTCTTGTGGGACCCCAAGACGGATCGAATGAGACCAAAACAGTCTAAATCGGTTCAGCCAGTCCGGAGATAATCGAGTGCATATTTTTGGGTGCACGGACTCACATCCAGACACACGCACAGACATTTGTTCAGAATTTGATTCTGAGTCGATAGGTATACGTGAAGGTGGGTCTACGAGGTCGAATAAAGAAGTTCATTTTTCTTGTGATTTTATAGCCTTTCCTCATTGAGGTGAGGAAGGCAAAACAGAAAATTAGAAATTTATAAATTCTAAAACTAGACAAACTAAAATTATGAATTATGTAATAATGAAATAAGGAAATCAGGAAATAAGGAATATAAGAAATAAGGAAGTTAGGAAATTAGGAAATATGGTAATTAGGAAATTGGGAAATTAAGAAATTAGGAAATTAGAAAATTAGAAAATTAGGATATTAGGAAGCTAGGAAATAAAGAAATTTGGGTATTAGGAAATAAGGAAATTTGAAAATTTGGAAATTGGGAATATAAGAAATTCGGAAGTTTGTAAATTAGGAAAAATGGATGTAGGAAGTTTGGTAATTAGGAATTTGGGAAATCAAGAAATTAGGAATTTAGAAAATAAGGAAATTAGAAAATTAGGAAATTAGAAAATAAGGAAATCAGGAAGCTAGGAAATAAAGAATTTTTGGTAATTAGGAAATTAGGAAATTTCGAAATATGGAAATTAGGAAATTATAATTCTTAAATTCTTAAATTTTTAAATTCTTAAATATGGAGTTTTGCGTTCCTTCCGATCTGCATATCAGCCTTATACCTAAGCTCGACAGTCAAAAATAAGACAGCAACAAAAAATCTGACTCGATTAAACGAAGTAAATTTTTTCCAGAGCCATTATCCGAAGGCCGAGTCTGGACTGTACTGAAATCTAAATCTTAGAAATAGCTTGTTCTTGGAAGAAACGCATGAATTTATAAAAGCTGTAGTTTTCCAAAGAAGAGGCCCAAGAATAAGACCTTGGAAACAAATCACTTTGGATAATCGATTCACACAACATTTTTTTCTCTGTGCACAGTGAACGAAATGGAACCCAAAATCGGACTTCATTGAACGCGGCTGGTTCCCTGGTATGAAAAATAGTTTTTCTTATGTTAAAAATTCCGGGGAATCGATTGGTGATGGTTTCATCCACCACACGAAACGGCAAAGGGTCCATTTTGCCCCAAATCCCATTTTTTTTTACATTTTTTCTTGAAAATCGGTCTGTATTTAGAGCGGAAGCTTTATGCGGCCATCCAAAATGCACTTAACTTATGTGAAAATGTCCCAGGAATCCAGTAAAAATAACCACTTGCACCGCAAAAATCATCTAGGAACCATTTAACCCCAATTCCGCTATAAAAGCATTTTTGACCGTTTTCAAATGTTAGGTCACATTTTTAAAATCTGAAAATATTTTTATCGTAAAGATCAGACAATTTTACATAAAAATGACGAATTGCACTTGATAGTTGGACACATTTATGTTGATAAAAATATTAATTATGTAAAAGGCAGTTTATTCTGCGTTTGGGGAAATTGGCCCAAAACTGATTCTTCAATCTTTTTATTTAGTTTAATTTCTATATCAACATAAATGTGTCAAACTATCAAATGCAAATCGTCATTCTTATGTAAAATTGTCTGATCTTTACGATAAAAATATTTTCCGATTTTAAAAATTTGACCTAACATTTGGAAACGTGTGCTTTTATAGCGGAATTGGGGTTAAATAGACCCTAGATGATTTTTGCGGTGCAAGTGGTTATTTTTACTGGATTCCTGGGACATTTTCACATAAGTTAAATGCATTTTGGATGGCAGCATAAAGCTTCCGCTCTAAATACAGACCGATTTTCAAGAAAAAAAAAATATAAAAAAAATGGGAATTGGGGCAAAATGGACCCAATCACCAATCGATTCCCCGGATTTTTTTACATAAGAAACACTATTTTCCATACCAGGGAACCAGCCGCGTTCAATTAAGTCCGATTTTGGGTTCCATTTCGCCCACTGTGCAGTGTGTTATTTGTTATTTTCGAGCTAGGCCTCTAGACTACGCTAAAGTGATTCCAAGATGGCGGCCAAAATGGCGGTAATGAAATATTGAAAAAATGCATTTTGTAATTTAATACGCAATCAACTATTAAAATTTGACTAAAATGAGAACTCGAATTTTATTCTAACATATCGAGCCTGGACTGTATTTAGCATTTCATTTTTTTGTGTGCTAAATTATGTTTGTTTTAGTTGACAGATTTTTCAGATGATTTGGAACTTTTTAATGCCTTTTAAATAGTATTTTGTCGGGTTTTTTTTTTGCATTCCTCACTGAGGAAAGGCTATAAAATCACTCGAAAAACGAAATTCTTAATTTGACCTCGTAGACCCACCTTCACGTATACATATCGATTCAAAATCAATTTCCGAGCAAATGTATGTGTGTGTGGGATGTTGATCGAAATAATTGCACTTGATTATCTCAGCACTGGCTGAACCAATTTTGACCTCATTCGATCCGCCTTGGTGTCTTACTAGATACTATCCACAAATTATGATGTTGAGTTAAGTGGTTCAAAAGGTATGCTCAAAAAACGGTTTGAGCAAAAGTCCGGAAGATTGTAAATTTTTGGAAAGGTATTCAAAAGACCTTTCCACAAGCCCAAAAAAAATTAAGATCTGACAATACATTCAAGTAAAACTACAGATAACAACCAATGATAACCAATTTTTATTTACCCACACGTTTAAAAATTCATATCAATACCGTTTTGAAAGAGATAACATAAATACTAGATAACAATGATTAGCTTCACACCGAATCAATAGATAACGTAATCACCCAGCTTGGCCGGTTGCCTGACGTTCCGTTGGGGACGAGCAGCACCGTTATCGTCTTGGTCGGAATCATCGCCATCCCCCGTTGTCGGTAGTTGACCGATCCGTGGGACATATTTGGCTGCTAAATAAAATTTTAATCCTTACTTTTTGAATATTCATTATAATTACAAACGATTTCGATATGAATTTCCAATTGTGCCATAAATGAAAACGAAAATGAAAATGAAACGTACCTGCATACTCACTTGAATCGGGATGTTGGTACTCGCGAAAGTGCTGTGGATTCCGCCGGTAGCACGCGGCCCCGAACGGACAGTGCGGCGCATCGTCGGCCGCGGGTGGAAACGCCGGCCGCCGGTAGTCCACGTCGTGCGGATGGGCAAACTCGGCCCGATGGTCCGCCGTGTGACGGTAGCACGCGATGCCGAACTGGCACGAAGGCCGCACCGGAGGACCGGTGCTGTCGGCGGTTTCCTTTTTGACCTCCACGGCGGGAGCTGCATCGGGTTGTGTGCCGGTGCTGTTGCCTTCGGCAGCTTCATTTTCTTCACCGTCCGGATCAGGTTTGACAACTGTGGGAGTGGTCGCTTCGAAGCTCGGCGATTCCAAAGCAGCGGCGGCAGCCGCTTCTTCTTTCGGGTTTTGATTTGACGTAACGACGCCATCTTCCGTGGCCTCGCTTCTGTGCCTCTTCGAGGAATCTGCCTCTGAATCTTCCCCGCTGTTCTTCCGCTTCTCCCCAGCAACGACGACTGAAGCATCCGGAATCGGTCCACTGTTGACCTCCTCCATGGTTCGAACGCGCAGCGTTACTCCCGTAGATGTGACTTCGCCGTTCGCCGGCACTTCCGGTCCCGTGGCAACCTCCCCGAACCGAATCTCGTACCAGTACTGATCCGGCAGCAGGGCAAATTTGTCCCCCTTCTGCAGTGTGGCCGTTAAATCTTTAGCCAGAATGTTCAGCACGCCGTCCACTCCGGTCCGGATGAAGATCGGATTCGAATGGGTCGAGGTGATCTGGACGCTGTGGCCACCACCGCTTTCGACCGCGTCGAGTTTGAGAGTGCCGTGAGTGCGTAGACACCTATTCGAGCGGATCATGGCGCTGTGACAGTATCAAGTCGTCGAATCTAGCAAGCATACGCCACATCACGACAAGCACGAGTATTGTCTAGAGACTCTCACAAACACAAGAACCGACAGAACGAAGACATCGCGCGCGCTTACAACAAACCTGCAGAATTTGTTCGTACTCACGATCGCGCCGAGATTTAGCTGACGATAGCACAACCCGGAGCTCGGTTCTGCGGGCACACGGTCAATGTCCCGCCTAGTCGCGCAATCATATCGCGATCTACAAATAGCGAAGTGAACACGGTGTCTTTGCATCTCGGTTGTGGCATCCAATCGCATCATTTTAAAACATTCTCGTACTGAATAATCTACACACATTCTTCCAACTTCTGAGGTCACTAACAAATACGTCGAAATACACTATTTTCTATGACAGAAACGCCGTACGAGTCACTGTGCGCGTGCAACAACCTTCCAGTGAAGTCGCGACTTTCTCATAGTTCTCAGTCCACGCGTCTAGTGATAACGAGTTGGACGCGCGCTTCTCTCGATGTCAACATGATCCACTATCATAATCTCAACCAGTGGTATCTGCGAGCAAACTACTACACGGATCTCGATACTCATAGCGAGCCTCTATTCTTTATCATAAGATATGAGTAGTTCTCTTTCTTCTTTACACATCTCATATGAACCTTACATAGTTCGTTCATACACAACTACAACAAACTGAGGTCAAGTTCAATATATCTAATCTATCTTCTTTCTGGAGAGCGCATTTACAATTATTGCACAGCAATAGAGCGCGCAGGAGGACAAGAAATCGCACCGAGTTCATACTTCACGCTTACGACAGATCTCATGGGTCAGCGTAATCGCCAAGCCTCGAACATAGGCGCAGCAGTCGTGAAAATCGAGACACAGCTTTAACGAAACCTGAAAAACTCAAGGCGAAGACAGACAGATTGCTGTCATCAACCTCTGTGTTTTGCGATATCTCACATAAGCGCGTCTCTCTTGACGGCGTTTTCTTCACTACAGTGGGATCGCGAGCATGCGAGGAGCACCTCACTATTCGCAACTTCTTCACACTGCTACGACTTATAGCAAGCCGCGACGAGTGCGAAAAACAACTTAGGCGTACTCTCTGCGTGAGAAAGCATCAGATTGCTGCAATCTATTATTGCGATAGTATCTAGCGTAGCAGAGATCAACCTAATCTCTTACTTCTGACACAACTCAGGACCTCTTATAGTGACTCTACACCTACGAGAAGACGTTTAAATGAACTTATAGAGACAATCACATTCTTTGGAACAAGATTAGTCCTCCAAGCCGAGTGCTCTTCTTGTACGTAAAGACACACGCTGCCGGGTACGTAGTCACTCTCTCGATACCAAGGTGTGTCTCACACGGTGAGATTCCATTAGCGGACTATAAAAATTATATTCTTCTATCATCTCATTTTTCCTTCTTGGCATTACAATATGACTCTCACAATAGAGTGACACAGAATGGCTTTTTCAGCATATGCAGCGAGTTTTAGTCTATCGCGCGCGAGGAGATGGAGCGTAGATGCATAAACAATAGACACTAGTGAGCCTTCTAGTAACGCAAAGCAATTTCATATCTCATCTTGTTTTTGGCGCGTTTATAAAATGCTCAGCTAAGAACGAATATGACGGAACAACTGACTCTTTTCTACTCTCTTACTAGCTCTGTGACCCTATGACATGGTACCTACACTTATATAGATCTACACTGTCATACGTAGAGCTTCACATATCTGTCTCACTCAGCACAGCGAGACTAAGCGACATGTTAATTACTATTTCACACTACTTG